>NW_013686499.1:0-1307 GCF_000517525.1 Limulus polyphemus | reverse complement strand
AACAAAACCAAGTATCGGTGATGTGTACTACCCTTGTGTTCACTTTGTTTATATCCTCCTTGTTTCTGTCGTCAGCTACCACTAGTTGAAATGTGTACTACCCTTGTGTTCACTTTGTTTATATCCCCCTTGTTTCTGTCGTCAGCTACCACTAGTTGAACTGTGTACTACCCTTGTGTTCACTTTGTTTATATCTCCCTTGTTTCTGTCGTCAGCTACCACTAGTTGAAATGTATTAATAATGTTAGTCTCCTAATAGAAGTAACAACAACAGCCTATCAGCCCGTACAGTCTGTTTGTTAGTCGTATAAGCATCTAACAAAGGTTACACATCAGAATATCATGGCAGTTCCTTAGAGTTCCCGAAATTGCCCTTTGTGACTTGGCCACACCCTATCAAGTAGGCCTTCACACCGAAATTGTCCTCTGTGACTTGACCACACCCTATCAAGTAGGCCTTCACACCGAAATTGTCCTTTGTGACTTGGCCACACCCTATCAAGTAGGCCTTCACACCGAAATTGTCCTCTGTGACTTGACCACACCATATTAACGATGAGTTTTTCTGTCTGTCGTCAACTTTCATAACAAACAACCAATTTTTGACTAGTTTATTAGGTTAAGTTGAAAACCAGCACCTTTCATCCAAATGACGAGCCTATTTGTGAGGTCTGTTAACTTCAAAACCTGAATCTGCTCAAACACGACCTCTCTTATGTAGGTGAATAGTTTCTCGTAAGTAATGTTTTTGTCTTTGAGTACTCAATATCACATGTTGCCTGTTGAGCAAACGTTTCTGATCACAGGTACCTTTGTGTCTTTCTATTATATTCACGTTAAGATGATTTACAATATTGACCTTCTGTTGCAACTAAGTCTCTAGAAACAATTGCTAGCATTCTGGTGTCTTGCTTTTCTGTAGCAGAATTTTTGACAACCTCATCATACCACAGTTCCATACACTGAGCGTCAACATCTATCTGCTGTTTCCTATTTTCAAGTGTTTGTTCTTTTTTTGAGAAAATATGCAAACTGAATCATACATTCTTGATGAAGGCGCAGACACTTAAGAGGTTCTCATATAAAATATTATTGGATGCTTTGACAAATTTTCTCTGAAGGGATCTTCATTTTTTATGGCACAAATTTTCTCCAAATCTTTTTTTTTTACAGTGAACAAACTACAGCATTTTCTATGGTATAAAATGTTTGTCACAATATCTTCTACTGGTATTTGTAATGACAAGAATCGGTGTGTGGTTTCGTATTTCAGCAGCTTTGAGCAATGTTCTCCAAGATTAAATGTC
>NW_013686498.1:1643-2180 GCF_000517525.1 Limulus polyphemus | reverse complement strand
AGTACACAGTATCGTTAAATCTTGTGTGTTCTTATTGACAGTACACAGTATCGTTAAATCTTGTGTCTTCTTATTGAAAGTACACAGTATCGTTAAATCTTGAGTCTTCTTATTGACAGTACACAGTATCGTTAAATCTTGTGTCTTCTTATTAACAGTACACAGTATCGTTAAATCTTGTGTCTTCTTATTGAAAGTACACAGTATCGTTAAATCTTGAGTCTTCTTATTGACAGTACACAGTATCGTTAAAACTTGTGTCTTCTTATTGACAGGACACATTATTGTTAAATCTTGTGTTTTCTAACTGACAGTACACATTATCGTCGAATATTTTCTCTTCTTATTGACAGTACACAGTATCGTTAAATCTTGTGTCTTCTTATTGACAGTACACAGTATCGTTAAATCTTGTGTCTTCTTATTGACAGTACACAGTATCGTTAAATCTTGTGTCTTCTTATTGACAGTACACATTATCGTTAAATCTTGTGTCTTCTTATTGACAGTACACAGTATCGTTAAATCTTGTGTCTT
>NW_013686498.1:0-770 GCF_000517525.1 Limulus polyphemus | reverse complement strand
ATCGTTAAATCTTCTGTCTTCTTATTGGCAGTACACAGTATCGTTAAATCTTGTGTGTTCTTATTGACAGAACACAGTATCTTTAAATCTTGTGTCTACTTATTCACAGTATAAAGTATCGTTAAATCTTCTGTCTTCGTATTGACAGTACACAGTATCGTTATATCTTCTGTCTTCTTATTGGCAGTACACAGTATCGTTAAATCTTTTGTCTTCTTATTGACAGGACACATTATTGTTAAATATTCTGTTTTCTTACTGACACTACACATTATCGTCGAATATTGTCTCTTCTTATTGACAGTACACAGTATCGTTAAATCTTGTGTCTTCTTATTGAAGTACACAGTATCGTTAAATACTTGTGTCTTCTTATTGACAGTACACAGTATCGTTAAATCTTGTGTCTTCTTATTGACAGTACACAGTATCGTTAAATCTTGTGTCTTGTGTCTTCTTATTGACAGTACTCAGTATAGTTAAATCTTGTGTCTTCTTATTAAAAGTGCACAGTATCGTTAAATCTTATGTCTTCTTATTGACAGTACTTAGTATCGTTAAAGTTCTGTCTTCTTATTGACAGGACACATTATTGTTAAATCTTGTGTTTTCTTACTGACAGTGCACATTATCTTTGAATATTGTTTCTTCTTATTGACAGTACACAGTATCGTTAAATCTTGTGTCTTCTTATTGACAGTACACAGTATCGTTAAATCTTGTGTCTTCTTATTGACAGTACACAGTATCGTTAAATCTTGTGTCTTGTA
>NW_013686497.1:0-1307 GCF_000517525.1 Limulus polyphemus | reverse complement strand
GCAAGGGACTGATCTGCCAATGTGTGGTCTTTGTGATACTCAAATCACAATTGTTCACCTTATGCTTAGATGGCAGCACCACTTTAAACATGTTTTATTTCAGAGTTTAGTTTTAATGTTTGACAATGTCATTAATTGTATATTTAGTTTTTTATGGGCCATTGGCTTTTTTAATTCTGTTTTATTTTTAACCTCACTTATTGGCAATGTTTTGTCTTGATTTGTTTTCTTGTTTTACTTTTTGTTATCATATTTTACTTTTATTAATTTTTATCAGAATTAATCTGGATGTTTGGTGTAGATAGATTTATTGCCTTTAAACTCCAACCAAGAAACCAACTCACAAAACTAAAACTTTACTTTTCTGCAGCACGTTAGTTATAATGTGCAAGTATGAATTCTCTCTGTCATAGTTATCAAACAAAATTATGTAATTATGTGAAAATGTAATTTTCCACAACTGAACATGATAGATACTCTCGATAACGATGAACAATAACAGCTAATGTTTGGATGTGTTAGTGGTTATGACATCACCGCTACCAACTTCAGCAGTGTGTCATCTGTAGTTAATCAGCTCCGCTCTCGATCCCCTACATTACTTTGCCACATGAAGACAGAAAGAGCAATAAAGGTCGAAGTATGCAAAGAATCATTATTACTGGTTATCACACATATATTTTGAACTAGATACTAAGGTAGCAATGAGACTATGAATGCTATGACAGGATCATTTGTTCTCAACGTTTCAACTACAAGTCTTCTTCAGGAGACTATGTAGACTCGTAGTCTTAAGCCTCTCTCTAGTAGCCATTGTAGCCATTTGAAAGTTCTTCCAACTCGGAAGAACTTATGGATAAAATAAACGATTTAAGTCTAGTTTACAACACTATAAATACGATTTTAACGACAAATACAATAACACTACTTATATAATTCTTATATATACAATGTTAACAACTTTTGCTATAAAAATATTTAATTTGGAAGTGAAGTTAACTCATGAAGCAACTAGAAAATGTTTGAGGAAATTTTACAATTGCTTCAGGATTTTATTTAATTTAAAAAGCGTCTAAAACAGAACTTAAGAATAAAGTGAAATCAGCTTAGGAACTAGTAAACAAGGTTAGAGGCCTAGTTATTTAAAAGAAGCGTTGCCTAGAAATGAAATATAAAAACTTAATTAAATGGATAGAATATACAAACACAAAATTAAAATTCAACAGTCTCTTAATTTTATGGGACGTATCTTCTTCCGTCTCGTTGGCTTCTACTTCACGTGGGGTTCATCTGCTCCATCGGGGATT
>NW_013686496.1:0-1307 GCF_000517525.1 Limulus polyphemus | reverse complement strand
TATAAAACGTCATATAAAATGGGACGTTCAGTTAGATGGCATAAATTCAAAATTACTATGAAACCAAATTTTGTGAGCAATGCAATGTTCATGAGTCTATTGGTCGGGGCAATTAATTGAAGGCCTGTGCATGACATATGTACTAACTTAGTTACTTTACCAAATGTAAACCTAATATGTGTTTTTTAAAAGTAATGACAAAACAGTGGATACTGCTCCACTATATTATCTTAAAGATGACTGGTAGGTGCCAGTTGAAACATGTAAATTATTTTTTTCGTATATTTTTTATTATTTTGAAATATATATTTATGCTTTTAATAACATAGGTGTGGGAAGTTTTCTTATCCATTACTATAGCCCTTTGTCCCCCCTCCCATTTTATGAGGTCACAGCAGGTGGTCTGGACAATCACAATAATAAAGAAACATTGAAAATACCAAAGGGTAGGGAAGGTTATAAACTATTTACATCAATGTAGAGTAAATACTGTGATAAAAGTAGTAATTCAGAGTGAGAAGAGGAAGCTCCTGCAGAAATAAATAATAGAACCTGCTGGGAAGGTTAAGTTTGACTTAAAAACAAACCATACATCTGGAAGTGTTTTTAAGTTTTTCATACATTCTTTTCATTGTTGAAAATGTTTTCATGTTAAAATATATCTGCTTGAAAGTTATTGAAAATGTTCCTCTATAACAAAACATCAGGTAATATTAGTTACGTTAGTGAGTGTGGTAGGTGAAAGTAAAATGTTTTGATGACTCAAATCTGTATTTATTGAATATTTTTTGTTAAGTTCACTGTATTCAAATAATGTAAACAAGTACAAGAATTTGTTATATATATATTGAAAAAACATAAATTAATCTGAACCAAGAGTACTGTAAGCAAAAAATACTGTTACCTAACCTGACGAAGGTACAAAAGAAGTCATTGTGAATGCTCATATATTACTTTACCAATAAATCTTTGCCAGTTTTTGCCATGTTTTTAATGATTTGTAGCTGGAAGTGGGGACAAATGCAGGTGGTTTGTTTTAATACAAAGGAACATGCTTTCTGTCCAATGTAGGGAATCAAAACCTGGAATTTAGTATGGTAAATCTGTAATTTTACTGCTGGAAGCTACAGCAGTTGGCAAAATAAAGTATAAAAATACATACATTAATAAAGGTCAATCAAGTTGAAACTGACTGGATATATGAAATTAGGCTTTCAGATCAACAAAACAAAAATTGGAATCCTACAAAAAAAAAAAGAATGTATTTGTAATGTCTTTACAAAAAAAGTTTTTGAAAATATAACAGT
>NW_013686495.1:0-1307 GCF_000517525.1 Limulus polyphemus | reverse complement strand
GATAACAAAGTATTTCATTTTTCTTTGATGTTTCTACACGCTGCCTTCCCTTGTGCAGTGTTGTAACTTGTAGACTTAAGTTTACAAATGGCGTTTAAGCGGAAATACTTTGATGATATTACTATTACTAACTTAACAATAAACTTATTTGTATTAATTCACAGTTAATAAATCGAATAACTGAACAAACGCGATAACTAACTCTGATCAAAATACTTCACTGAATGAACTAACTGAAAAAACAAAATTACTCACTGCTAGTTTGCTAATTGACTAGACCACATGTTACCGTCATAACAATGTAGAAACAAAGGTAATCAAAATTTTTAACACTTTATACTGCACTATATAAGGTGGAAAACACATAACATGCCCAAATATCATATCACATTCGCCAGCAGATTATAATTCAGAAAGTTAGGCCCACTACTACCAGGAGTTTCTCGGATCTCGGATATTAAAGATGTGTCTTCCTTCAATTTACAACAACTAAGTCGTGAAGAAAAAGGCAAAACACAAACAGCAAATGTTTAATGACGATATCACAAATCACATAACAAAACAATACAATTTAAAAGTAACCCTGTGTTATTTAGAAATGTAAAAAGGTGTGGTACTAGCAAAGGCTACAACGTACACTTTAATAAAATAACCTGATCTTGCTAGTACATGTTATCCCCTCCTGTAAACTAAAATAAACTCTAAAAAATACTAAATAAAAATCATCCCACAAGTTAACATAAATCTCAGTTAAACAAAGCTAAATAAACGTTATAATACGGTGAACTCCAGTTCCTAACTTGAATTTCTCTAACAATGACACGCTTTACTATGTTTTACTTTTAATGCTTTCCTATCTGCATGAAGCGAATGCTACACTAAAAACCTTCACTTTCTTGTGAGGCAAACTCTATTCTGTTTGCGTAGAGTGAAGGTAAACAAAGAAATCACCAATGAAAGCCTTGTATATTTGTCCGCCCAAATGAAAATTAAAGTAAAACATAAACAATATTTATACGATACTAAAGATTTAATATCTCTCGTGAGATCCAACGAAAGGGAAACAATACAACCCGTTATGAAGAAATCCAATGGGAAAACTGCACTAGCTCTCACTTAGTTGAATGGAAAAGAAAAGTACACATACTTATAAGAAAAACTAAACGAAGAATAAAATATATCTGATGCAAGAAGTTTGAGTTCTCATAGAAAACTGAAAGACACCCAAAATCTGAGCTCTTCAGATTTTTTATCACCCCAAATTTAATTTTTTGTACTAATTAATTTCAAGTTTTTGCACTAGTTAA
>NW_013686494.1:0-1307 GCF_000517525.1 Limulus polyphemus | reverse complement strand
TGTAATGGATTGATGATACTATACTAATGATTAACTTTAACGTTTGTTGACATGTAATAGGTTGATGATACTACATAATGATAAATTTAACGTTTGTTAACATGTAATAGGTTGATGATGCTATATAATGATTAACGTTAACGTTTGTTAACATGTAATAGGTTGATGATGCTATATAATGATTAACTTTAACGTTTGTTAACATGTAATAGGTTGATGATGCTATATAATGATTAACGTTAACGTTTGTTAACATCTCATAGGTTGATGATACTATACAATGATTAACTTTAATGAAAGGAAAAATTCGATAAGTCTGGAAGAAGAAAGGGTGAATTGAGACAGTTTATTTAAAGAGGAAACAACGAAAACAGACATTTTTGTTTAAAAACAATAGATTCATAAAAACTGAATATGAATTTAGGAATCCAAAAGGCTCAATCATCAGAAGAGACAAGGAATCTAAAAATATTACGAAGACATTCAGTAAAATAAGAAAACAAAGAGTGAAATACGAAACCACGACTAAGACAGTGAATACGAAGAAAAGCAAGAAAAACGTGAAGACAAAACTAGATGTCCGTAAAACATGAAGAACAAACAAATAAACGAACCAAGGAAATGTCGAAAAGACGGAGGAAGTCGTATAAACATGGAAAATAAACAAGTAAGAACACAAAACGGAGAAGTAAAAAGGAAATCAAACAAACCTAAAAAAGGAAACAGACGAACACGGATCGGAACGAAAAACAAACAACAGAATCAGTTTTGGAGAAGGAAGAATGAACAATGGAAAAATTGAAAAACAATAAAGGAATACTGGAAATTTCGAAAAGTGACGACGGATTTTAAAATTAATAAATGAATCTAGTGATTTTTGAGAGTAACAAAAAATAAAAGATACAGAAAGAAAGAAATAACATAGTAGACTTGAATAAGAAACAAAGAACACAATTTTGAACAAAAAAAAAACGAGAAACATTTTTAATTTGGAGAAATTCCTCGTTTTATACACGATTGTTGTAGAGTATACCATGAACAACTGTAAACTGATACAACACTATAACACTACACAAATTAACGTTACGGTTTCAATCTCCGTAAAACTTGTATTTTAAAATATAGTTTCCTTCTGTTTAAGGAAGTGTATTTACCGTAATAATGTTATATTTTAACACTCGTATACAACAATATTCGTATGTATTTACCGTAATAATGTTATATTTTAACACTCGTATACAACAGTATTCGTATGTATTTACCGTAATAATGTTATATTTCAACACTCGTATAAAACAATATTCGTA
>NW_013686493.1:0-1307 GCF_000517525.1 Limulus polyphemus | reverse complement strand
AATACTCGATTCAATTTTATTGCTCATCAGGATCTCTACAAGCCTACCCTCAAATTTAAATTATTTTAGGCAGGATTAGGGTTAATTAATCCATGAGATCTTGGGCGTGGTTAAATACACCAATCGAAACTGTTTGACTTCCCAAGTCCAAAACAAAAACAACTCAGAGCCATTCTATGAGCAGCGGCTAAAAACAACGACCATTTATAAAACGTCGTATTAGAAATGAACAGCACTGAGTAAACACAAGTAACTTATTTTTATAAACCTAAAATAGAAATATATATATATATACAAAGTAAACTCTTCAGAAAATATATACACACAAAAAATCCTTTACATTAAAAGAAACCAAATAGGATCACATAAAGTGAAACATCGTTAATCTAAATACGCTTGTGATGAACTGATTCGTCAAATAGGATCACATAAAGTGAAACATCGTTAATCTAAATACACTTGTGATGAACTGATTCGTCAAATAGGATCACATAAAGTGAAACATCGTTAATCTAAATACGCTTGTGATGAACTGATTCGTCAAATAGGATCACATAAAGTGAAACATCGTTAATCTAAATACACTTGTGATGAACTGTTTCGTCAAATAGGATCACATAAAGTGAAACATCGTTAATCTAAATACACTTGTAATGAACTGATTCGTCAAATAGGATCACATAAAGTGAAACATCTTTAATCTAAATACGCTTGTGATGAACTGATTCGTCAAATAGGATCACATGAAGTGAAACATCTTTAATCTAAATACGCTTGTGATGAACTGATTCGTCAAATAGGATCACATGAAGTGAAACATCGTTAACCTAAATACACTTGTAATGAACTGATGCGTCTGGATTACCTAAACATTCGTATAATTGAATCAGTCACTTTCAATACAGTAATAGCATAACTTATTGATCAATAAATGTATAGGACATGCAACTGGTACACAAAAAATAACCGTATGTTTTATAAACTTATCAGCTTATTATTCTGTACATCGTTAATAATTTTACAAGTTAGATTATCAAAGTGGCATTTCATTATCAACACATAAAACAACATTCTTCCAAACCTATGACTCGTAGAATACAAAACACATAGTATTGGTAAACATTATCATCACATAAAACAACATTCTTCCAAACCTATGTCTCGCAGAATATAAAACATATAGTAATGGTAAACATTATCATCGCATAAAACAACATTCTTCCAAAACCTATGTCTCGCAGAATACAAAACATATAGTATTAGTAAACATTATCATCACATAAAACAACATTCTTCCAAACCTATGT
>NW_013686492.1:0-1308 GCF_000517525.1 Limulus polyphemus | reverse complement strand
GGGGGGGGGGCAAAAATAAAGGAAAGATAAACAACTGAAAACGTACATACATCAATAATATTTGGTGTTAAAAACGTACATACATCATTAATATTTGGTGTTAAAAGTTTGTAGAAATACAAACTTTTAACAATAATAATAACAGAGGTAATAAAAACTGAAAATAAAATTTAAGATGAATGCAATCTGGGGAAAAAATTCAGGTTAAAATATTTGAAATAGAAAACCCATTTTTGATGTATATGGGGCATTAACTGAAAAATACTCTTTTAGAAATGGATATTTTCTAAATAACTATCGATATGGCGCCTAATCATTTCTCAAGTAATACGACGATTTTCACCATAAACTTGGTTTTCCCTGTGATTAGTTAAGTTGTAAGTCAAAGTTCACAGATCCAGAGAAAATACCATCACCATAAGCTCTACTGCATGAAAGTAAGGATCGAGTTATGAAACCAGACAGTTGATTCAAAGTGTTTGTAAATTTGTTTTTGTCAAAAGCTTAAATGTCACGTGTCATACAAGAAGTACAGGACTACTTATTTCAGTTTAACGGTTTGATGTTCGTGTGTATACAAATTAACAACTTTTGAGAATACAAAGCCACAAACAAAAAAGCAGCGTAATCTAAAGGATATTCAAGTATATTTAGGGAACAGACCATAATGTGGGAAGTGTAAAATGTACCGAAGTAAAAAAGGTAGCTGTGGAATTAGGACCTAAACATTAATTATAGTATAACAGGTACTTACACCAAGAAGGTAATATGTATATGAATGAACAACTAATGCCCTCATTACAAAAGTTATTATACAAATCAAAATAGTTAAGAAGGAAAGATCTTTACGAGAAAATCAGAAAGGGCCAAATTATGGAGAATTTAAATAAAGTGATAGAATAAAATGTAGAATGAATTTGAGTATTCATATTAAACAAAAATTAAAAAAGGCTTCAATTTGCTCAGATAAAACAGAAATAAAATTTGTGTTTTACTTGTAGTAGAACTAATTGACTAAAAGTATTACATATACGTGTAAGAAATACTTGGGATAGATTTCAGCAGATTGAATTAATGATATACAAGTTGGAAAATAAAGTACATGTATTAATTCTGACTGAGATATGGATAAAAAATGAAGTAAATTGATATCAGTTAAAGATATAAATTACTTTATAATTGTAGACAGTATAACAGGTGCGGATGAGTAATGGTTTATGTTAAGACTAACTTAAAAGTTAAACAAATTGAAAATAATCATGTGTTTGTTTGTTTGTAATTAAGCACAAAGCACACAATCTATGCTCT
>NW_013686491.1:0-1308 GCF_000517525.1 Limulus polyphemus | reverse complement strand
CTCCTACCAGTATGGAATACGTTCCTGTAGACGATCTGTCCTATATTACTCCTACCAGTATGGAATACGTTCCTTTAGACGATCTGTCTACAGCTGAATCTCAACTGTACACCACAGGAAAAAATAACAACACCCGAGATAAAAGCTGAATCACACCTGTACACGATAGAGCAAATCAGTACCCGAGATGCAACTGAATCTGAAATGTACTGCAGAAACTCTGAGTAACTCCTGAAATGACAAATTATAGAACTGATCGGTTATTGCACTTATATGATTCATAACAATTTCTATAGAGTTTTTGTTTATGTGATGATATAGGATAAACTACATACAGTTGTTAACCGTTAATAAAATATCCATTAAATCTGATATAACGACTCACCCGCTTTCGGAATTCTTGTGGTATCCCCCCAGGGAGTCTCACCACCATTCTCATGGCGTCGTGCCATTGAACAAATCCGCTATCTCTAAGGAAAGATGTGCCTGTTTTAGTATCCAAACCTGAAAACACAGTGAAAAAACAAACACTCTTGTATTCAGTAATACATAATATTATTCACATATTCTACATGTCTGAGATTTATATTCGATCAAAAACACATCTTTACCGAGTTCTGTCAATAACTGGGATTAGGGTGTAGTACACGCCTTATTATATCTTGCTATTAAATCACTCCCATTGGTCAATCTACACAGTAAACTTCACTGTACAAGTTTCGGACTTGAGGTTCATTATTGTAACAGAATAAGTAAGTACAACCTGAAACTTTTATCATACTAAAATCTTCCGACATAAAAGTAGGGTTAGTTCTACATGCTGTTCTACCTCTATTCGATCTATGATTAAAAGAATATGGAAAACAAAAGGCTCAATATTGTTTATAAATTTTTAAAATTTAAATTGCTACTGAGGATACAACCTTTATCATTTGAAGGGGAAAATGTGGTTTTAAATATACAGGAACTGTACATCCGGGGCTTAAATTGCTAGTAGTGTTGATTAAATCTCTTTATCATTCTTCAGTAAATAATACACGTTGGCGACAAATGATGGTAACAGTAAGACCAGACATTGATTTATTTTTATATTTACAATATCTAAAACATCGTGTGTGTTTTCCCCGTTATTCAACACACACACATCGTCTTTAATTTCTCTTTAAACACCTGTAACTAGAATGGGTTGTACAAACACACTGGACCTTTATATTACTATTACTTGTGTGACAAACGGATTGTACAAACACACCTTAATGGACCTTCTATTACTATGACCTGTGTGACAAACGGATTGTACAAACACAC
>NW_013686490.1:0-1308 GCF_000517525.1 Limulus polyphemus | reverse complement strand
CGCAATAAGTATTGTAATTTTAGCCTTACTCTTTTCACATATTCTATTTTTATGGCAGACAGCATAATTTTATTTTAAAAGCTACGCCTACTGTTTGCTTTTTTTTACACACAACATTCTAATTGCATACTTTTTTGTGTGTGTGTGAGGGTAAATATATGAAGTATAATTAATGATCTATAATTAAATAAGCCTATAATGTTATATTCTAAATTAAATATTAACTCAAACTTACCAATAAATTTGAAGTCTGTGGAGAATTTATTCGTGTAATGGTATACGTTAACGATAAAATTACCGGTTCTATAGCGGACGATATACACGTATTATTAAAGAAAAATTGTCATATTGCGCACCTTCGTGTGACCTGCGCAGTGAACGCGGAGGACAGACAAGCAATCAAACAGAGATATTTTGAGTTTTATACATAGATAATCACTAGCACATTTTTACATTCAAAATTATATCCATCATTATTATTTCCATTTTTATGAAATTTATCCAATCATTTATTTTCCATGCATGAAAAACACTTTTTAATTATATTCAATCTTCTCTATGAAGGAAGTTTCCTTGAACTTTTCCAAATGAGTTTTAACAATTTCTTTTCACAATATTTGCATTCATTTTTCCCCAATCTATCAATTTTAGTTTTATTATAATGATCACTAACACATTGTTAATACGAAGATCTAAGACCAGCTTTAGCTTTATTCTTTTTATTAAATTCGTTAAGAGGCATTCAGTTTTACAAACAATACACATTTTGCTTTCATCCATTTACTTAGAAACGTTTTATTAATAAAATTAGATATTTTGAAGAGTTTGAACAACGTTTTTAAACAACTGAAAGCAATGATGAAAATAATGATGTATTATGTAAAATTAAAGGATACGAAATAGAGAATACACCAGAGATCTGTTATATATGCCAAAGATGACCAATTTGATCATAATGACATATGTTGTTATTGTAATAAGGTAATAAAAATACCATCAATAAGAGATATGTTTCATTACTTTGTTATCTTTTACAAGTTCAAAATGATAGAATTTATAGCAAATAAAAATGAAAATTTATTGGGAAACTTATTGAATATTATGAGAAGTTAAAACCTATAAAATGTTTTGATGGATATAAAAACTTTACTGGAACGCATTATATGGAAAAATCATACATTTATACAATGTTGACATTAAATATAATGGGCCCTATAATAAAGTCCCACATTCAATATTAATTAATTATTACAGACAATTAGGTCTATATTAATAAAAAGTTTCTAAGCAAATGGACGGGTTTTTAAA
>NW_013686489.1:1233-2066 GCF_000517525.1 Limulus polyphemus | reverse complement strand
TTTTTCTGAAAGCGTATGTGTACTGCAGTGAAGCTTTTTGTTACTGATTGTTTTTCGATTTCTTGTTACCAGAGGGTCCTAAATTGATGATTCTTCACCAAATTTGGTATGTAGGTACACTTTAACGTTGCGTAGTAATATGCAGAGTTTTACCTTCCTACTGTTTGTTTTAAAGGAGATATGGAAGGTTTTGCGTTTTGTACCAGTACGTCGTTCCATTTGGACGGATCATTTCCAAATTTTATATGAACGTTCGTTGCATACTTGCGTATTTACATGCAAAATTCTAGCCTTCTATTATCATTTTTGCGACTTTTGAGGTCGTTTTATGTTACTCCTTTATTGTTTTTTCTGAAAGCGTATGTGTACTGCAGTGAAGCTTTTTGTTACTGATTGTTTTTCGATTTCTTGTTACCAGAGGGTCCTAAATTGATGATTCTTCACCAAATTTGGTATGTAGGTACACTTTAACGTTGCGTAGTAATATGCAGAGTTTTACCTTCCTACTGTTTGTTTTAAAGGAGATATGGAAGGTTTTGCTTTTTGTACCAGTACGTCGTTCCATTTGGATGGATCATCTCCAAATTTAATATGAACGTTCGTTGCATCCTTGCGTATTTACATGCAAAATTCTAGCCTTCTATTATCATTTTTGCGACTTTTGTGGTCGTTTTATGTTACTCTTTTATTGGTTTTTCTGAAAGCGTATGTGTACTGCAGTGAAGCTTTTTGTTACTGATTGTTTTTCGGACCCTCTGGTAACAAGAAATCTAAATTGATGATTCACCAAATTTGGTGAACCTACATTACACTTTAACGTTGCGTAGTAATAT
>NW_013686489.1:0-475 GCF_000517525.1 Limulus polyphemus | reverse complement strand
CCATTTGGACGGATCATCAGTACGTCGTTCCATTTGGACGGATCATCTCCAAATTTTATATGAACGTTCGTTGCATCCTAGCGTATTTACATGCAAAATTCTAGCCTTCTATTATCATTTTTGCGACTTTTGTGGTCGTTTTATGTTACTCTTTTATTGGTTTTTCTGAAAGCGTATGTTTACTGCAGTGAAGCTTTTGGTTACTGATTGTTTTTCGATTTCTTGTTACCAGAGGGTCATAAATTGATGATTCTTCACCAAATTTGGTTTGTAGGTACACTTTAACGTTGCGTAGTAATATGCAGAGTTTTACCTTCCTACTGTTTGTTTTAAAGGAGATATGGAAGGTTTTGCGTTTTGTACCAGTACTTCGTTCCATTTGGACGGATCATCTCCAAATTTTGTATGAAAGTTCGTTGCATACTTGCGTATTTACATGCAAAATTCTAGCCTTCTATTATCATTTTTGCGACTT
>NW_013686488.1:0-1308 GCF_000517525.1 Limulus polyphemus | reverse complement strand
AAACATAATTTCTAGTCATTAATATTCAAGACCTTCAAGCTATATTCCTTAGCAGAACTTAAAACTGAGGTGTTAACCATCTTTCATTTACTCCTAGTTAATACTAAAACATATATAAGTCAAAATTTATAAAAGCATATCATTAACATTTCTCATACAGGCACTCATTATGATTTGATATTTCTTGGCCTATTTTCTACAAATGTATTTCGGGCTTAATTCCCAGTTGTAAGACTAGGCTTAACAAATTACCCTCATACCTTCCATATACTATATAACATTTGCAATAGCTTAATTCTGCAATATTACAAATAGGAAATAATATACTTTTATGTCAGTTGTTTCCATGGATAAATAGCCAGAAATACTATACTTTTATGTCAGTTGTTGAAGGTAAAATTATTTTCTAAATATTCGAGCATATCTTTTGCATGTAATTATTGACGTTCTTATAAACAGGTTGTAAAAGTTCGGAAACTTCAATCATAGTTAAAGTTTACATATCACACTTGTAACTACGTGAAGGCTTATACTTGCTAAATATCGTTTCTGCATCATCTTCCAATAGGGTGTAAGCTATACTCAAGTAGAGGGGCACACGGAAATTTGCACAAGTTAGCATGAGCTTCATTGTGTATAGATAGTCTAGGATTGTGGGATACTGCATTAGGAATTTTCGTTCTAATCCAGCAGTTAGATGTATCATTATATTTGTTCTAGTCTTCATCCTGTAAAGATATTTTCTTTCATTTTCCAGTTCCAACAGCCAGTGGAGCTCATGAGATATACTTAGATAGCCAGAAGTTAAAGAAAAACTGCTAGAATCCCAGCAGCAGAGATGCTTGTAGAATGATGTAAACTATTTTCTCAAACATTTCAGGCTGCTTCACGGGGTGAATGGACTGAGGTACAGATGGTACAACATCTGATGCCAAGCTGGACAATTTAGTACTCGAGATCAAAACAATTTAGATGAGGGCCAACTGTAGAAAATCGAGTGATCCATAGAATCGAGTTAAATGTTCGAAGTAATGCTTTTTCATAAAACTTTAGCTACTATGCAAATGGCGTCAAGATATTTCCTGAGGAGACATGTTCGAACATGCCTCCTATTGATCAGGGTGAAATTGTCATCTTTAAGCTTATGAATAATGACAAGTGTACCCATGCTGCACCAAATGAGTCCCAGAAACGTTTTGTCTCTAACTGAAACTGTTTTCTGTGGTAACAGAGCAATTTATTTTCAAGTTTCGTCCCAATACAAGATTAAATAGACAGTATAAAACATCTATCCCCAAACATCCCTAT
>NW_013686487.1:0-1308 GCF_000517525.1 Limulus polyphemus | reverse complement strand
GTTTGGTATTATTCACTATTCTCTGGTAGTAACAGTAAGTAATAACAATGTTTTGCCAGTAGAGATGGTTGTTTGATATTTTCTCTAACACTAAATGTGATCTCTTCATTAAAAAACTAATTTCTTTTCTCTTCATCTCTTATCTCCAGTAATCGTACAGATAGTTTCTATATAAAGAACCATTAGATATACAAGTACTTGTACTTCTAATCCAAACCCAAAATGACTTCTTCAGCAAGATCTATAGAGGAAACAGGTAAAATGTTATACCCGCAGAAGGAAAAACAAAACACGGAGTAGCCTAGGCAGAGCAAGAGGAGACTTTATATCATACAGTTTTTTTAAAACACACAAAATATCATTTTGATAATCACAAACTTTGTCGTTCAACAATCCAACTTGTGTATAATGACTGGAATGTTCTTAATTAAACCTAGAGACTCGTGAAACCTATCTAACTTTTACTTTCCTTTAACGATAACACAATCTGTCCAATGTAGCGTAAATCATCACAAGCGGAAGAACAGGGATTCAGCTTGTCTGTTAATCTGTTCATTTGATGATACTCGAATGAGTAAAACATACGATGAAACTGAATATAGAACCTTTGGAGGGGATTTGAAGTCCACAAGTCACCATTGCATTGATAAAGAAACTATAACACACTTCACAGAAAATAAAGTCATGAAGATTATATCATAAAAGACACTTGGTATTTTAAAGGTTAGCAATGGAGTTATCACCTATCTTCTATTATACGTCTGTTCTAAACATCATTCGACTGCCACCAAAACCTCGGACATGGATTGAAAGCAGAACTTACATTAAGGTAACATCCTTTCGTCACTTACATACAAGATAATGACAGGCACAACAAAAGACAACATGGACATTGGTCAAGTCTCTTACCAACCACGAAAAATCAATCTGTAATCATATTTGATCATAAAAAAAAATATGTGTACTTCAATCAGCTCACTAGTGGTATTGGCTGTTGTATGACAAGTTACAGTACACGTACCCTACAGTTACTAGGATATTAGCTATACAACAGCCAATACCACTGACAAGTTAGCAGTACACGTACCCTACAGTTACTAGGATATTAGCTATACAACAGTCAATACCACTGACAAGTTAGCAGTACACGTACCCTACAGTTACTAGGATATTAGCTATACAACAGCCAATACCACTGTCAAGTTACAGTACACGTACCCTACAGTTACTAGGATATTAGCTATACAACAGTCAATACCACTGTCAAGTTACCAGTACACGTACCCTACAGTTACTAGGATATTAGCT
>NW_013686486.1:0-1308 GCF_000517525.1 Limulus polyphemus | reverse complement strand
ATATAAACTAATAGACTGTATCTTCGACTACTTAAAAATGTTTTTCCGATTTTTGGAACAATATTTTATTTCATACAAGCTAATAGACTGTATCTACGCTACATAACAATGTATTCCGATTTTGGAATAATATTTTATTTCATACAGGCTAATAGACTGTATCTTCGCCACATAAAAGTGTATTCAAATATTTAGAACAATATTTTATTTAATACAAGCTAAAAGACAGTATCTTCGCTACATAAAAGTGTATTCAGATATTTGGAACAATATTTTATTTAATACAAGCTAATAGACAGTATCTTCGCTACATAAAAGTGTATTCAGATATTTGGAACAATATTTTATTTAATACAAGCTAATAGACAGTATCTTCGCTACATAAAAGTGTATTCAGATATTTGGAACAATATTTTATTTAATACAAGCTAATAGACTGTATCTTCGCTACATAAAAATGTTTTCCGATTTTTGGAACAATATTCTATTTAATACAAGCTAAAAGACAGTATCTTCGCTACATAAAAGTGTATTCAGATATTTAGAACAATATTTTATTTAATACAAGTTAATAGACAGTATTTTTGCTACATAAAACAAGAGGTTTCACGTGCATATATTTTAATGTTATTGTAAATAACACTAGCTTCCGATCAGAACAAGTCATCTCCTTCAAGGTGTTATCCTTAATATATCTAATTAAATATACTGTTCTTACTTATAGTGAGTAGAATGTATTGTTTCATCAGCTGGGTACCCTCCCTTTCAGCGATAATTTCGGTTGTATTTATTGGGTAAAGATCAACATTAAACAAATCCAAAAAGCAAAGTTATAAATAACATTTAATTCTATTTTATCGTATTTGTAGTTTTTATCAAGACGCGGTACTGTATCATGCAGCCAATATAATCCAAACGACAAACTATGTGTTATTAACAGGAGTGATTTTCCACTTGCTGTAACTCAAACTATGGTAATCTAAACTGTCGCATATTTTCATTGGATGTGCTCTACTGGACCCTTACTCCACATACCAAATTTAAAAGCAATTCATTAAGAAATGCACGAGATATAAAATTTCCAATTTTGATTGAATTTCTTTCAGTTTTTTTAATCCTTCGCGCCGATCGCATGGTAAGCTTATTTGATAAAAGATATACTTAAATTTAATTAATTTTCTTAAAATTTGGTACACTGATAGATGGTTAGAATCTACAATTAGGTGTCAAATTTGGTCTCAATATAAGACACTTGTCCAAAGTTATTCAACAAAAACTGCTCCATTTTGACCAAAATATTTGCACACG
>NW_013686485.1:1641-2067 GCF_000517525.1 Limulus polyphemus | reverse complement strand
TGTGTCTTCTTATTGACAGTACACAGTATCGTTAAATCTTGTGTCTTCTTATTGACAGTACACATTATCGTTAAATCTTGTGTCTTCTTATTGACAGTACACAGTATCGTTAAATCTTGTGTCTTCTTATTGACAGTACACAGTATCGTTAAATCTTGTGTCTTCTTATTGACAGTACACAGTATCGTTAAATCTTGTGTCTCTTTATAGATAGTACACAGTATTGCTAAATCGTGTGTCTTTTTATTAAGAGTACTATCAATGAGAAGACACAAGATTTAACGATACTGTGAACTGTCAACAAAAGACACAAGATTTAACAATACTGTGTACTGTCAATAAGAAGACACAAGATTTAACAAATACTGTGTTCTGTCAATAAGAAGACACAAGATTTAACGATACTGTGTACTGTCAATAAGAAGA
>NW_013686485.1:0-882 GCF_000517525.1 Limulus polyphemus | reverse complement strand
TCTTCTTATTGACAGTACACAGTATCGTTAAATCTTGTGTCTTCTTATTGACAGAACACAGTATTTGTTAAATCTTGTGTCTTCTTATTGACAGTACACAGTATTGTTAAATCTTGTGTCTTCTTATTGACAGTACACAGTATTGTTAAATCTTGGGTCTTTTTTTTGACAATACAGAGTATCGTTAAATCTAGTATATTCTTATTGACTGTACAGAGTATCGTTAAATCTTGTGTCTCCTTATTGACAGTACACAGTATCGTTAAATCTTGTGTCATTTTATTGATAGTACACAGTATTGTTAAATCGTGTGTTTAATTATTGACAGTACACAGTTTTGTTAAATATTGTGTCTTCTTATTGAAAATACCTGTCAATAAGAAGACACAAGATTTAACGATATTGTGTACTTCAATAAGAAGACACAAGATTTAACGATACTGTGTATTTTCAATAAGAAGACATAAGATTTAACAAAACTGTTTACTGTCAATAAGTAGACACACGATTTAACTACACAGTATCGCACAAGATTTAATCTTCTTACTGACAGTACACAGTATCGTTAAATCTTGTGTCTTTTTATAGATAGTACACGGTATTGCTAAATCTTGTGTCTTTTTATGGATAGTACACAGTATTGCTAAATCGTGTGTCTCCTTATTGATAGTGCACAGTATCGTTAAATCTTGTGTTTTCTTACTGACAGTACACATTATCGTTAAGTCTTGTGTCTTTCTATTGATAGTATACAGTATTGTTAAATCGTGTGTCTACTTATTGACAGTAAACAATTTTGTTAAATCTTATGTCTTCTTATTGAAAATACACAGTATTGTTAAATCTTATGTCTTCTTATTGAAAATACACAGTATCGTTAAA
>NW_013686484.1:0-1309 GCF_000517525.1 Limulus polyphemus | reverse complement strand
GATTTCACCATATGTTGTTTACTTGGTTGTACAATCTCTTGTTACTAGGTTTCACCATATGTTGTTTACTTGGTTTTACAATCTTTTGTTACTAGATTTCACCATATGTTGTTTACTTGGTTGTACAATCTCTTGTTACTAGGTTTCACCATATGTTTTTACTTGGTTGTACAATCTCTTGTTACTAGGTTTCACCATATGTTGTTTACTTGGTTTTACAATCTTTTGTTACTAGATTTCACCATATGTTGTTTACTTGGTTGTACAATCTCTTGTTACTAGGTTTCACCATATGTTGTTACTAGGTTGTACAATCTCTTGTTACTAGGTTTCACCATATGTTGTTTACTTGGTTTTACAATCTTTTGTTACTAGATTTCACCATATGTTGTTTACTTGGTTGTACAATCTCTTGTTACCAGGTTTCACCATATGTTGTTACTAGGTTTTACAATCTATTGTTACCAGGTTTCACCATATGTTGTTACTAGGTTTTACAATCTCTTGTTACTAGGTTTCTCCATATGTTGTTTACTTGGTTTTACAATCTTTTGTTACTAGATTTCACCATATGTTGTTTACTTGGTTGTACAATCTCTTGTTACTAGGTTTCACCATATGTTGTTTACTTGGTTTTACAATCTCTTGTTACTAGGTTCCACCAGATGTTGTTACTAGGTTTTACAATCTCTTGTTACTAGGTTTCACCATATGTTGTTTGCTTGGTTGTACAATCTCTTGTTACTAGGTTTCACCATATGTTGTTTACTTGGTTGTACAATCTCTTGTTACTAGGTTTCACCATATGTTGTTTACTTGGTTTTACAATCTTTTGTTACTAGATTTCACCATATGTTGTTTACTTGGTTGTACAATCTCTTGTTACTAAGTTTCACCATATGTTGTTTACTTGGTTTTACAATCTCTTGTTACTAGGTTTCACCAGATGTTGTTACTAGGTTTCACCATACGTTGTTACTTGGTTGTACTATCTCTTGTTACTAGGTTTCACCATATCTTGTTTACTTGGTTGTACAATCTCTTGTTACTAGGTTTCACCATATCTTGTTTACTTGGTTGTACTATCTCTTGTTACTAGGTTTCACCATATCTTGTTTACTTGGTTGTACTATCTCTTGTTACCTAGGTTTCACCAGATGTTGTTACTAGGTTTCACCATATATTGTTTACTTGGTTGTACAATCTCTTGTTACTAGGTTTCACCATATGTTGTTTACTTGGTTGTACTATCTCTTGTTACTAGGTTTCACCATATCTTGCTTACTTGGTTGTACTATCTCTTGTTACT
>NW_013686483.1:0-1309 GCF_000517525.1 Limulus polyphemus | reverse complement strand
TTTTCTTAGAATAATGAAATTCTTACCTCACTTGGAGCATATGAATTATTTTCAGCTGAACTTCTACTCATAAGTCCAGCTAATTTCTGTTTCCATATATTTGGTTAACCCTTTGTTGTTCTTTTGATTTGGTTGGACTCAAAGATTCATCCTTGGCTTAATAGCAGCTTTTGATTCCTCACAGTCTCGGCTTTAATGACCATGTTTCTCATATCTATAACAGTTCCCCTTATCTAAAATCCTTTAGTATGAATACATGTTCCATATAGTGTTTTGTCTGTAGTTCGTGTTAGCACTTCCTTTTCAATTTACATTTGAAACATCTGTTGTCTAATGCTTTATATCATCCATTCTGTCTAACTAATCCTTTTAGAGTATCGTTCAAAGGAGTTGATGTTTCAATGCTATTTAATCTGGTGATTCTGAACTTCTAGATGCTGTCTTTAATGGTTTATCTGAAGCTTTAAAGATTAAAATTCCACTGCCAATTGCAGAGCTTCCTTTAAAGATTTATACCTACTTTGTTCAACTTAGTTCTCGTATTCTCGTCTGTTATGACATATATAAATCTGTTACATGCAAATGAACCCATAATTTTAAGTAGATAATCTGGGTAATATAATTGGGAAAGCATTTCTAAATTTTCCAAAAGTTCAACAAAGGTATCTTCTTTCTTTTGGTGTGTCACTTCAAATCTGTTGGATAAAACAGCTACCAATGCTTGATAGTTATTACAGCTTTCAGCCAGAAGGTTACTTAATGTTGATAAAACTAGTAATTTTAATGGTCAGCAAGATTAATAGCTTGCTGTTTCCTATTCCACCTGTTTATCTTGGAAATTATTTTCAATTGAGCTTGATATGTCTCTCATAGTTCATCTCCACCATAGTCCATTAGGTTCTCGATTGATCAATGTTATTGAACTGACCAACTAAATTATGGAACTAAATTTAGTGGTGACATAACTGTAGTCTGGAGTAGTCCAGGAAGGTACTGCAGTCACAGTTCTCCTCTTCTATATTTAGCACTAAATGATATTTTACATTAGAATTCTTAGATGGACACAGAAAGAGGCGTCGCTTGTTTGATTTTTGCATTTATCAGTTCATTTTTCAAATGTTTTATTCTGTCAGTGGTGTTCTTTTCTACCTCATTGGTATAATATTTCTGCACTTTTTCAGTTTTGTCCTTACAGCCTTTCTTTATTTCAGTGACGTGTTTCTGTGTTAGTTCAATCTTATTATTGTAGTCCTTCTCTACATCTCCAATAGCTTCGTCGATCTTATTTTCTATCATATCTATTTTTGTC
>NW_013686482.1:0-1309 GCF_000517525.1 Limulus polyphemus | reverse complement strand
TTTTCCAAATTTATACAATAGAACCCCGCTAATGCGCACTCCTATGTAACGCGGTCAGTGTTTGGCTCCCAATTTGCTTTATACTGGCTGTCTGCAGATGACGATTGCCCAACTTATGAGCACGTGTATGATGAAGAGATATTTCATAACGTGACCATGCAACAAGAAACAGCACCGGAACCGGAGTTTACAAAGACGACGACAATGAAGACTTACCAGCTCCACTTGCCAAGGTCACTGAAGCAATAGAACATCTTGAAGTTAGTCTTTTTGTGATGGCTTGAAAGCCATAAACAGCATACGGCTCCCGTAGTCAGAAATCAGCCGGAATGAGACAATCCACATTAGATGATTTTTGTGAAATTGAATTCTTGAGACAATTTACGTGTTATTACAGCTTATTTTTTATCTACCTGTGTTGTTTTTGTTATCGGCTGTAAGTTTCGTATGCATGATTTCTATTTCTTATTAAAGTTCTGCCAACAAAATGTTAGCAGAGTTCATCATTTTATTTTCATTCACCATGTGCCCGTTCGAGCAAAACAGTAAATGTTGTACTGCATTTAACTATATTCACGGTGTAATTAACAAACAAAATGATGTGATAATTTTGACATACAGTAGTTAATGGCTGGGATGTAAGATAAAGAGAATTTTTAGTAGAAGATATGCTTAATAAGAACTGGGCCCTTAATTTGGATATCTCAAACTCTCTTGAATAAGAAAACATCTCATGTACAGAATAACAATGCAAGGGATATGGAAAATGTCCCCCGAAAAAACGTGACCCCACATTTAATGCGATCGCATTTCGTGGACCCCAACTATCGCGTTATAACGGACTTCCACTGTAATTATCATGAACAATAATGGTTTTCAACGTTACGGTACAATAACTATCATGAACAATGACGGGTTTACAACTTTACACTACAATAATTATCACGAACAATAATGGATTTCCAACGTTACGGTACAATAACTATCATGAACAATGACGGTTTTTACAACTTTACACTACAATAATTATCATGAACAATGACCGGTTTTACAACTTTACACTACAATAATTATCATGAACAATGACCGGTTTTACAACTTTACACTACAATAACTGTCATGAACAATGACGGGTTTTACAACTTTACACTACAATAACTGTCATGAACAATGACGGGTTTTACAACTTTACACTACAATAACTGTCATGAACAATGACGGGTTTTACAACTTTACACTACAATAACTATCATGAACAATGACGGGTTTTACAACTTTACACTACAATAACTTCATGAACAATGACGGG
>NW_013686481.1:0-1309 GCF_000517525.1 Limulus polyphemus | reverse complement strand
GTTAATATTGATTTTAGTTTGTTCACTAAAGAAGTACAATAGTTGGGGATGATAGTCTACATCAAGTCCATCTCATGATGATGTCCAGTGTATAATGTAGCATTTAGGTTTTCCCATTTTAAATGAATGTTAAAATAGTTTGATAATTTATATGGTTTAGCATTTCTATTTGGAATTAGTCTCAAACAGAGTAGTCTTGATATATTCACTTTCAAAGTAATAATTTATTACCATGGGTCTGAAAAATTCCATTTGAATCAATAAACAGGAAGGTTTCTTCAAATGCAACTTTATCACATCCAAAGACATCGAACTCCAGTTCCAGAATGTGTCTGAAAACAGATAGTGAACTCCCAGACAAATATAAAATGGTATGCTGTTCATTTCAAATTTACTTTTCTTTATATATGTTTCTTTCAGAGTCACTAGGAAACATTTATAAGAAATAATTAGATTTATATTAGCTATATAACCAATATGCACATGATTAATAATACTTTCAGACATTAATATAGCAGACTTGTGTAAAAGATAATAAAAAAGTCCATATTTAGAATGTAATTGTAATTTCAACATTTCTAATGTAGATATTTGTGCTTAAAAACAGATCAGAAATTAGACTATATATCATTATATTAATAAGAAACCCTATAATCTGGATACTTTTGAAATGTAATCCTTTATTCATTAGAGGCAGACTGGGAATAACTAAATTAGCCAAATTACATAGGATCAGTCCAATGGACTGTCACTGTATTGGAGAAGGAATGTGTATATACACAAAATGTGGCAAGCTTTTAGTCAAGTGTACAAGTTTGTTGTACACAAAAAATCAGATGAGTTACAAAGGTATTTGTACTCATGATATGTCTGTGAATTGAAAATTCAGAGTACAAGATGATGTTTATGTGAAGAATAATAACACTTTTGTTCATCATACAATTTGCAAAACTTCTAGGATGTCCAAAATGCATATCAACATTTTTATTTTATATATTTTATCTAGTATTTACTATCCTCTAAAATACATAATACCACGTTGAATGGCACTCTGTTAAAGGCATGGCATGTACAGTTTTACCCCCAACTCTTGCACTTAAGGTTAAAATGGAGTGGCATCATGGTTATGTAAAGCAGACCACCATGACAACGTAGAAATCTTTTATTTAGCTTTTAGATGAACATTGCTGGAATGACTAAATTTCATTGTGCAATACAACAGGAATAAATTGTATCATTTTCACAGGTCTCGCAACTGGTTTCAAAACTGTAACATATTTATTATTTTATATTTATTTTAATATTGATG
>NW_013686480.1:0-1310 GCF_000517525.1 Limulus polyphemus | reverse complement strand
CCAAGTATAAGTTTAGGCTTGAATGGTGATCTACCACCACATATCTTGTTATACTTGGAAACTTGACTACCACCACATATCTTGTCAAGCCTAAACCGGTGATGGTGATCTACCACCACATATCTTGTCAAGCCTAAACTTATACTTGGAAACTTGACCTAAACTTATACTTGGAAACTTGATGGTGATCTACCACCACATATCTTGTCAAGCCTAAACTTATACTTGGCTTGATTGATACTTGGAAACTTGATGTTGATCTACCACCACATATCTTGTCAAGCCTAAACTTATACTTGGAAACTTGATGGTGATCTACCACCACATATCTTGTCAAGCCTAAACTTATACTTGGAAACTTGATGGTGTACATTGTATATCACCACATATCTTGTCAAGCCTAAACTTATACTCGGAAACTTGATGGTGATCTACCACCACATATCTTGTCAAGCCTAAACTTCTACTTGGAAACTTGATGGTGAACATAGTCTACCACCACATATCTTGTAAAACTACCACCACATATCTTGTCAAGCCTAAACATCACCATCAAGTTTCCAAGTATAAGTTTAGGCTTGACAAGATATGTGGTGATATACAATGTACACCATCAAGTTTCCAAGTATAAGTTTAGGCTTGACAAGATATAGTGAACTATTCTTAGTTTTAATTCTTTTCTGGTGATTAGGGCGCTCGACTCGCGTGATCTGAGGGTCGTGGGCTCGAAAACTGTCTTCCCTTTTTCAGCCAAAGGGGCGTTATATTGCGACTTGTATCAAACGTCTCAAGGGTGTTTAAAATTAGAGCTGGCTGAACAAGAAAGACCAGAATTTGTGATACGACTGGTATCAAACTTTTCAAGGGTGTTTAAAATTAGGGCTAGCTGAACAAGAAAAACCAGAATTTATGATAAGACTGATAATAAATTTGGTATAAAACTTTATAGTTAGACGTTTGAATGCTTGATTAAAAGCTGTTTTCCACGATATTTGTCCGTTACTACGGGATACCAGAAAACATGTACCGTTAAGACGGGAATGAGTGAAAAGCTGCATGCGAAATTTAAATAAAAGTGAAATTACGTTTTCTGAGGTGTTTCAATATACGTGTAGATGTCGCTTGTATTACATGAGAATGAAGAAAATTAAACATTCTCAGCGAAATTAACCAGAAAAATATTGACACTTGAAGAAAAAGCGCCAAAGATTAAACTTGCAAACTTGCTTGTTTATCGAAAAATGGAAAAAAATACAATCACGAATACTTTGTATATATATCGTATATATTGTTACGTCTCTAGTCGTTTG
>NW_013686479.1:0-1310 GCF_000517525.1 Limulus polyphemus | reverse complement strand
CCACTGTATTAATCTAATGAGATACAGTCATAAGGACTAGAACTGTATGGTTCATACAAACTCTCCTGTTTTATCAATGCCACTGTATTAATCTAACGAGATACAGTCATAAGGACTAGAACTGTATGGTTCATACAAACTCTCCTGTTTTATCAATGCCATTGTATTAATCTAACGAGATACAGTCATAAGGACTAGAAATGTATGGTTCATACAAACTCTCCTGTTTTATCAATGCCATTGTATTAATATAATGAGATACAGTAATAAATGCTGAATGAAGTTTCTCAATTTAACAAAATGATTATTTTCATTCAATTGAAATAATTGTTTTACATCAATAACAGAATCTGAAATGTATTCAACATAACAGGAATACACAAAATTTATAAACCAATCAATGATGAGGATTTGAAGTAGGAAGATTTATTACTGCTTCTAGCATATCATAGATATTGTTTCTTTACTATGGAAAATATTCACTGTTCAACAAGATATTTCAACCACTGCATCAAAGATGTCCACAATAGTGTTAATTTCCCCGTAATATAATGAGAAATTGCATTGAGATCATTTTTACAGTGTAATAGCATCTACAGATGACAAAAGATGATAATTCTGGTTCTATCTTCATCGGCAATTTATACGACATTGAAATATAACAAGTTCTACAAACATCAAAATATCAAGTTGTGAATAAATAACGTTCTCAGGACAAGCATGGGAGTAACTTTTTAAACAAGAGACTGTTACGTTAAGCTTTACACTTAAAAATAATACATTCAAGCAATTCACATCAAAATCAATAATGTTGCTCCTTAAGTTACAAATAATGATCCCCAAACACTCACTTTTACACAGATACCACAACCAATACAGAGTTCTTCAGAAATGGTAGCGATTTTGTCATTCGGCGTTACTTCAATACAGAGTTTACCTAGAGAAATAAAACATAGAATGTCACCGAGAAAACGCTCTTCATCGATATATTTTTACAATACATTCAATATGATCCAGGACTAAAGACAAGTTATGTTGACAATGTCCACTGAACAAAGAGATGAAGACTTCACTGGCAAGCAATATCTTTTTTTGTAACATCACTATTTATAATAACTTTACCAAATATCATTGCTTATTAAAGGCTGGACAATCATTACCAGCCTTATATAAAATATCACAGTTGTTTAAACACCATTACTTTCTTTAAAAACAACCGTTTCTCAGCTTTAGCTCTGTACAAAACAACCGTAATTAACAAACAATAATTACTCACAAAACATAAAAATGTCTGACAAAATATGTCATAT
>NW_013686478.1:0-1310 GCF_000517525.1 Limulus polyphemus | reverse complement strand
TTTTTCTCAAGCATTAATTAAAGTTAAAGAAAACAGTTACATTTGACAAGCATTTGGTAGAAATGTCAAAAATATTTCATTGTAAGAAACCTAAGTTTGGTAGACATCAAGACTTTATTGTAAGAAACCTGAGTTTGGTAGACATCAAGACTTTATTGTAAGAGACCTAAGTTTGTTAGACATCAAGACTTTATTGTAAGAAACCTGAGTTTGGTAGACATCAAGACTTTATTGTAAGAGACCTAAGTTTGGTAGACATCAAGACTTTATTGTGGCTATGGGCCGGAGCCCAAAATCTTTTAAGTACCTAGCGACACCTCCGCCTACAATAAAACATTGATGTCTAAAAACTCAGGTCTTTTATAATAAAGTCTTGATGTCTAACAAAATTAGGTCTCTTACAATAAAGTCTTGATGTCTACCATACTTAGGTCTTTTACAATAAAGTCTTGATGTCTAACAAACTTAGGTCTCTTACAATAAAGTCTTGATGTCTACCAAATTCAGGACTTTTATTGGAATGTTCGGTTCTTCGGTACGTTTTCTCTTCTGATTTTTCAAGACACCAACTGGGGATTCTAGGCACTGTCAAGTATAATCGGAGCACGTGCTCCGTGTGCCAGCGCCTAGCGACGCCTCTGATTGTAAAAAAAAACTAACTTTAGTAGACATGTTATAAGGACTATTGTAAGAAACCTAAGTTTGGTAGATATACAAGAGTTTATTTTAACAAACCTAAGTGTGAGTGAGTGAGTTAGTTAACTAGTATCAGTTAGTTAGTTAGACAATGAGAGTTAGTGAGTCTGCAATTCAGATAGTAAGCTAAATAAGTTCGGTAGACATACCATAAGTGTAAGTACTTTTATTCTGTTCCAAATTATATTGGTTTTCATGTGATACAAGTTCAGTGCAGAATTGAATAGATATTCTTAGATATCGGGTAGATATAGATATTGAAGATATCAAGTTTGAAAATTACTAAGGAAATGAAAAGTTGAATATACATGTGTAAAACATGATCAAAAATAGGGTGTAAAATCAAAACACTAAAAGAAGAGAAAAAACGATATTTTAAAACTAACCATAAATAATTGGGACAAACACACACGGTTAGTGTGTGTTTGTCCCAATTATTTATGGTTAATAAATAATTGGGACAAACACACGCTAACCATAAATAATTGGGACAAACACTAACCATAAATAATTGGGACAAACACACACTAACCATAAATAATTGGGACAAACACACGCTAACCATAAATAATTGGGACAAACACTAACCATAAATAATTGGGACAAACATACAG
>NW_013686477.1:0-1310 GCF_000517525.1 Limulus polyphemus | reverse complement strand
CAAGATTTTGCACTCGTACAATCCAAGTCAACATCAATTTTAATTCAATATAATGATAATATGGTCTCAGAAATTATACTTTTGCAATTCAATTATCCAGTTTGGAACAAGAAATATTTACATGCATATAAGATAGATTGTCTTGAAACTTATATAATTTATCTGGCTTTTTAACTAAGATAGAAATGACTTAGAACAATTCCCATGTGGCTTTATTTTACTAGTTATATCTCTCTAAAGCAAAAAGCAATTTCACTACAAAGTGACAGTTTAGCTCAGAAATACGTATATTGTAAACAAGAAATTCCATGAAAAGTTAAAAGGCCATATAGGGGAAGGGCACGACATTTCTTCACTCCAAACTGTCCATTTCAACACTTTCTGTACTGCACGACGTTTCTTCACTCCAAACTGTCCATTTCTACACTTTCTGGGTACAGAAAGTAAAGCTTGAACGTTTATATATATATATATATATTCTTTTAAGATTCAGAAATGAAAATTCATGTAATATTTGAACTACAAACTATATATATGTTAATGCTAAGTTTATTGTAGTTAAATTAAATTTTAAATGTAACGCTGTAAAAGGTCGTGACATGTGCACTTTAACCTCCTTGTAGCAAAAGGGTTGAGGTCTGCACTAGTCAGTGTGGAGAACGTCGATAAACTGCTTTCATAAGTCAGAGATGAATCTTTCATACACTAACTTGCTCAGGAGACTGGGGCTCAAAATAATAAGTAGGAGGATCAGGATGCTGTCTCAAATCATATCAACTCAATGGACAAGGATGAAAGAGCTGATCTGGCTGTCAATGATGAACCAAACAAAGAAACAATGGATTTAGAAGTGAAATACAACTCTGACAGTCCACTTAGCCACTGATGTTGGCCTCCTGATCATCATCAAGAACTAAGATAATCACTGTGAGATAATTAACTGAAAGCACATATGCACTAAATTATAAGACTTATACTTGGTTACCATAAAGCTTACACAACTAAGATAATCACTGTGAGATAGTTAACTGAAAGCACATATGCACTAAATTATAAGACTTATACTTGGTTACCATAAAGCTTACACAACTAAGATAATCACTGTGAGATAATTGACTGAAAGCACATATGCACTAAATTATAAGACTTATACTTGGTTACCATAAAGCTTACACAGCTGGAGCTAGTAAATCTAATACCTAATCTCTCAATAGTTTGCACAATTTTGGATGGTAGCTAGGAGCTCAAAAACAAGGTTACAAAGGGCATTGTTACCCTAACTTTCTGAGCTATAAGGTGATATTTCATGG
>NW_013686476.1:1158-1936 GCF_000517525.1 Limulus polyphemus | reverse complement strand
AAAATCAATATAAAAATACCCTATAGTGCTTATTTCGTCGGAAAACTCAAAATTGAGACATTATAGCATTGACGAAAAACATTATTTCACTATAAAAGCTAAAAAAAAATTATTTTCGCTATGCCAGAGTACAAACAATCCAAAAGGTGGAGTTTATTTGATAAGAACACGTGATGGCCTTTTATATGTTAGAATTTTGTTTAACGATGTTATTTTTAAAGCTATTCTTTGTTTATAATATAATTGAAGACAGAAAAATTAACAACAATAAAATGGACACTAACCGAAATTTTGATAAGAGATTATGAAATAAATATTGGGAATTTTGATAACAGGATCTCTATTTTGAAAGTCTTACATCAAGGGCATCTTTGTATTGAGATATGAAGAAAAACAATTTTTTCAAAATTTGTGAAAAAATTTGGGCTATAGCCTTTGGTGTTTGGTGAAAATATGAATTTTTTTTGAAAATGTAAAAAAGCGTTTTTTTACTCAAAATCAATATAAAAATACCCTATAGTTCTTATTTCGTCGGAAAACTGAAAATTGAGATATTATAGCATTGACGAAAAACATTATTTCACTATAAAAGCTCAAAAAAATTTACTTTCGCTAAGCCAGAGTACAAACAATCCAAAAGGTGGAGTTTATTTGATAAGAAGACGTGATGGCCTTTTATATGTTGGAATTTTTTTAACGATGTTATTTTTAAAGCTATTCTTTGTTTATAATATAATTGAAGACAGAAAAAACAACAACAATAAAATGGACACTAACC
>NW_013686476.1:0-532 GCF_000517525.1 Limulus polyphemus | reverse complement strand
AATATAATTGAAGACGGAAAAAACAACAACAATAAAATGGACACTAACCGAAATTTTGATAAGAGATTATGAAATAATTATTGGGAATTTTGATAAAAAAATCTCTATTTTGAAAGTCTAACATCAAGGGCATCTTTGTATTGGAATATGAAGAAAAACAATTTTTTTCAAAATTTGTGAAAAAATATGGGCTATAGCCTTTGGTGTTTGGTTAAAATATGAATTTTTTTTGAAAATGTAAAAAAGCCTTTTTTTACTCAAAATCAATATAAAAATACCCTATAGTTCTTATTTCGTCAGAAAACTCAAAATTGAGATATTATAGCATTGACGAAAAACATTATTTCACTATAAAAGCTCAAAAAAATTTAATTGTTTGTACTCTGGCTTAGCGAAAACCAAAAGGTGGAGTTTATTTGATAAGAAGACGTGATGGCCTTTTTATATGTTGGAATTTTGTTTAACGATGTTATTTTTAAAGCTATTCTTTGTTTATAATATAATTGCGATGTTATTTTTAAAGCTATTCTTT
>NW_013686475.1:1380-1930 GCF_000517525.1 Limulus polyphemus | reverse complement strand
CAAAATAACCTCTACAAATATGTAACACTTTTTTTAAATATTATGAACAGTACATATTATTAACATAATAAATTGAAATGCACGACTTTTTATCATCAATTTTAAATTTTCAAGAGTATGTTGAATGAAAATCTTTTGATATTTACAATATAATATTAATATTTATTTTTCTGTTTCACTAACACAATGAACCTTAGGTTCACTTTTATGCCAGAGAACAATTACCCCCCCCCCCCGATAACAGCTGAAATATCTTTTCTTTACTTGTATTTTTTTAAGGAAATAAAAACCTCTTATTGTTGCAATGATGTCTTTTCAGCACTAGCTGTGCACAAAATGAAAACATATATAAAGAGAAATATAACTGTTTACATAAAAATAAGAATACTTTTAATAAACATATTGTATAACCAAAAATCTCACTTTGATCTTTCATTCGCACCTTACCAGCTGAAACCATTTTTTCTGGTGTAGAACCATCTATATCAGTGGGTGGCAACCTATGAACCGCGGGTCACTAAGTGACTTGCGGCAATATTTTGGCTAACCC
>NW_013686475.1:0-760 GCF_000517525.1 Limulus polyphemus | reverse complement strand
TGTAACATATAACATATTGCTTTATTCACAAAAACTTTATAAGTTGTTTGCTGAAGCTTTATAAATCATCTTATGCAACACTTTTTAAGTGCTATATATAATATTTAAAGGCTTGCTTCCTCAATGTTAATTGGATGTATTATTTCTAACAAAATAACCTCTACAAATATGTAACACTTTTTTAAATATTATGAACAGTAAATATTATTAACATAATAAATTGAAATGCACGACTTTTTATCATCAATTTTACATTTTCAAGAGTATGTTGAATGAAAATCTTTTGATCTTTACAATATAACATTAATATTTATTTTTCTGTTTCACTAACACAATGAAACTTAGGTTTACTTTTATGCCAGAGAACAATTACCCCCCCCGTATTTTTTAAGGAAATAAAAACCTCTTATTGTTGCAATGATGTCTTTTCAGCACTAGCTGTGCACAAAATGAAAACATATATAAAGAGAAATATAACTGTTTACATAAAAATAAGAATACTTTTAATAAATATATTGTATAACCAAAAATCTCACTTTGATCTTTCATTCGCACCTTACCAGCTGAAACCATTTTTTCTGGTGTAGAACCATCTATATCAGTGGTCGGCAACCTATGAACCGCGGGTCACTTAGTGACCCGCAGCAATAATTTGGCTGACCCACCAAAAGTTGGCTTCACCATTGCAACCCGAAGGTCACAATCATTGTTCAGTTCAAGTTTCTCGGCTATGTGAAAAGAACAATGATATTAAAGGAAA
>NW_013686474.1:0-1310 GCF_000517525.1 Limulus polyphemus | reverse complement strand
AAGCAACGCGTCATATAACATTATATCATATAGATTATATACTTGCTGTATAAACAACGCGTCATATAACGTTATATCATATAGTTTATATACTTGCTGTATAAGCAACACGTCATATAACATTATATCATATAGTTTATATACTTGCTGTATAAGCAACACGTCATATAACATTATATCATATAGTTTATATACTTGCTGTATAAGCAACGCGTCATATAACGTTATATCATATAGTTTATATAATTGCTGTATAAGCAACACGTCACATAACGTTATATCATATAGTTTATATACTTCTGTATAAGCACCCAGACATATTATGAACTATTGTACAACGCTATACGATTTTTGGTCACGTGACATTGTATAGTTTATTTTATTCGGTAAGAGTGGTATTTGAAGTAGAATTAAAACTTAGACGAAATGAAATATTATATAATGCTGTTGTAAATGTGGAATTATCTTGTGTTCTAGTTACGAATTAAAATGTTACAGCTTTGTTCTTGTTCTTTCTAATACTTGTTAACAACAAGTTTGTTAACAACATATCAGTTTTCGATATTTTATATACATACTAAGACATATTCTTCAACAAGTGAACTAACATCCCAATATGAAATATAAAAAGTAGGCCTCACCGGCTATGAAACTCCAAGCACTTGACGAGAAACAACAAAGCATTTTACTGGTTTAGGGGCGGGGTTCAGTATGCATGTGGTGCGTGTTTTCTGGAAACACCTAATATATATATATATATATAAATTATACATAATAGTTATGTAGCTGGGATGTTGAGAGCTTGGAACTGTGACCTTACTCATCTGTCAACGATTTGATATTTATAAATACTAGTTTATACTGTTTGTTTTTAATCTATTTCGTATTCAGCATTCCAAGAACGTGTTCTGTTGTTTTCTGTACAGTAGCATTACTGGTAACACCAAAACCTACAATACTAGAAGTATTACCTTTAGCACTAAAACCTACAATACCAGTAGTGTTACCTGTAACACTAAAACCTACAATACCAGTAATATTACCTGTAGCACTGAAACCTATAATACCAGTAGTATTACCTGTAACACTAAAACCTACAATACCAGTAGTATTACCTGTAACACTAAAACCTACAATACCAGTAGTATTGCCTGTAACAATAAGACCTACAATGCCAGTAATATTACCTGTATCACTAAAACCTACAATACCAGTAGTATTACCTGTAACAATAAGACCTACAATGCCAGTAATATTACCTGTATCACTAAAACCACAATACCAGTAGTATTACCTGTAACACTAAAACC
>NW_013686473.1:0-1311 GCF_000517525.1 Limulus polyphemus | reverse complement strand
TAGTGTATTTATCTTATATCTGTACGAAGTAGAAAATATAGTGTATTTATCTTACATCTGTAGGATTTAGAAAATATAGTGTATTTGTCTTATATCTGTAGGAAGTATAAAATACAGTGTATTTGTCTTACATTTGTAGGAATTATAAAATATAGTGTATTTGTCTTATATATCTGTTGAAAGTATAAAATATAGTGTATTTGTCTTACATCTGTACGAAGTAGAAAATATTTATATTAAACAAACTTATAAACAAAACTTGTCCAAACACCAGCGATTCGCTATTGTGTGCTTTATTTTAAGTGAAGTCATCTAACCAAATAAGGGCATAAAAAACAAGAAACTAGCGAGACCTAGTGGAACAACCAACTTATGTAACAAGAAACTAGCAAGGGCTTCTGGAACAACCAATTCACGTAACAAGAAACTAGCAAGGGCTTCTGGAACAACCAATTTATGTAATAAGAAACGAGCAAGACCTACTGGAACAACCAACTTGTGTGACAAGAAACTAGCAAGGCCTAATGGAACAATCAACTGATGTGACAAGAAACTAGCAAGGTCTACTGGAACAACCAACTTATGTGACAAGAAACTAGCAAGGTCTAGTGGAACAATCAACTTATGTAACAAGAAACTAGCAAGAGCTTCTGGAACAACCAACTTATGTGACAAGAAACCAGCAATGGCTTCTGGAACAACCAACTTATGTAACAAGAAACTAGCAAGGGCTTCTGTAACAACCAATTTATGTAATAATAAACGAGCAAGACCTACTGGAACAACCAACTTATGTAACAAGAAACTAGCAAGGCCTAATGGAACAATCAACTTATGGGACAAGAAACTATTGAAACCAAAACTGTGAGATATTACAATGTAAAAGAAAGTAAGTTAAGATTAGACATTGCATTGTGAAAAAAAAACAACAACAACATAAAAAAAACAACTAGTTAATAACATGGCCAAAAATGTACAAACACCATCTACACTATAACCTCCATACAGTGCATTATGTAGCAAGATTTTATTTTTTATTGTGACGTTTGACGTTTCTACACTATAACCCCATACAGTGCATTATGTAGCAAGATTTTATTGTGACGTTTCTACACTATAACCCCATACAGAGCACTCTGTGACAAGACAAGATTTTATTGTCATTATGTAGCAAGATTTTATTGTGACGTTTCTACACTATAACCCCATACAGTGCATTATGTAGCAAGATTTTATTGTGACGTTTCTACACTATAACCCCATACAGTGCATTATGTAGCACTGTATGGGGTTATAGTGTAGAAACGTCAC
>NW_013686472.1:0-1311 GCF_000517525.1 Limulus polyphemus | reverse complement strand
ATTTTAGCAGTCTAAAGTAAAAGTATGGCCAGATAACATGGCCAGTTTTACTTTAGACTGCTAAAATTTCTCTGAGCACTTCTGGTGTTATATGGAAATCATCATCATGTACTCTGCCTATGTTTTTCAGTATAAGGCTACACGTGGCGCCCAACATTTCAGTTTTCGTGATTTAGTTCTGTGATTGTGGTGGTTTCCGTAACGGTCGGCACCGTCCAGGTCCGCTGCGTTCAGTAGCTTTTATGGCATCTTTCTTAAGTTTATATATTTCATTGCTAAAGATGGGAGCATTTTTGAAGAAGCTGGTGGTATGATTGGATGCTGAACTGAACATGACATTCCCATAACATGTTTTCAGAGAAATCTTGGATGGTCAGTACTGTATTTATTGTGTAAATTCCAAGATTGATCTATCAGTGATGTGGTGTCCATCATCCGTGGACTTTCTGAGTTACTTTATTATCTTATCGTGTAATGAACAAAATTATTAGTAACAGTATATTTTTATGAAATTATTTTGAAATTTTAAATATCTATGCTGACAGTGCTAATGTGCACTTGTGTGTGTGTGTATATAGTATTGGTAATAATTATGAAAATACTGAATTAAGTGGGTGTAAAATTCAGATATTATTGGATTGCTCATCCTCTGTTGATCAGAAGAAATGTCAAATTAGACTGCTAAAATGTTATGAGCCTTGAGGCCAATACTACATCACATTTTATTAGGATAATAAGGAAACAATGAGATTGAAAATGCTATAACAGACTCGTAGTTGAAACGTTGAGAGAATATGGATCCTGTTATATCATTCTTAGCCTCGTTGCTACCTTAGTATCCAACTGCCAATATGAACAACACATTTCATTAGTTTCATACAAGTATATTGTAGCATTCATCATCTATGGTACTTTTTAAACCATCATCTTAGGCATAAACTCAAAATTTAGATATATAATGAATGTACTTTCTATGACAAACGATTCCCTTCCAACTAAACTATATTATTTTGATACAGATACGAAAAGATTAATCGTCGTAACTATCAAACTATCTCCAATGAATGATTTTAATCTTTAATGACGTTCATTTTTGCACATTAAATAGTTTTTTTAAACCTCACTTAGCAGAAATGCACCTTTAATTCACCAAATCAGTTTCATCAACATTACTTATGGTAATTCGTCAACATTACTTGTGGTAATTCGTCAACATTACTTGTGGTAATTCGTCAACACTACTTGTGGTAATTCGTAAACACCACTTGTGGTAATTCATCAACACTACTTGTGGTAATTCATCAACACTAC
>NW_013686471.1:0-1311 GCF_000517525.1 Limulus polyphemus | reverse complement strand
AAAATCATATAACCATTTAACAAGCGCATATAAATCATTTTGTGATCTCTGAAATCAATACAGACTTCTAAAAATACACTTTGAATTACAAGTTCTGTAGGTGTAATAATAATAATAAGAATAAGAACTATCGCTTAAAATCTTCATGTTTAGTGAAAAACGACGGCGTGTTTTCCGTTATTACGACTATCAGACTTAGTTCATCAGCTCTTATTGTTAAGACGTAATGTTGGAACGTGGCTTAAAACATGGCATTTCGTTCTTTCTAATATATAAAAGAACTTATCGTACTTCCCTGAAGAAAACGGGAATTATCGAGAAGAAGTGATCTTTCTCAAGAAATTGGGGTCACTGCCATTGATTTATGCTTGCCCTAACTCTGGTTATAATTAGAATACCAAATCTAACTCAACGTTAAAAATGCTGAAGTGATACAAAACTGTGGTTTTCATTGTTTGCGGTCTGGTGAATTTGCGTGCAAACGTAGGAAGAATACCTTACAAATAGTAATGCAGGAGGATTTTTGTTTTCAATAGACATTGAGGTCACTGGCAAACAGTCTATTGCCACCAGAAGGCGCTAATTAAACCTTTCTGTTAACAACTCATATCTGCGCTCCTTATATATGTTGTTGTGCTCAGAAGCGATTCTCTATTGGTTATTAAAATCCTTGGAGCTGTTAAGCCTGATTTAATCCCTATCGCTATGAATATGAAAAGAAATACTCACACCTTAATACATAATAACTTACTCTGACTTCCAGACGGATTACAAAAGTTGTAACTTTCATAATTTAAAATAAATGCATTTCGACTGAGAGAACACACCTGAGAATTTTCCACAAGTATTGAAACAGTATCCGTTGCCAGTGAGGATATTGTTTATCAGCAGCAACTCAAGCACAATGCTTTTAACCAGTCTTAGATTTAATAACAATAAGCTTGCCATGAGTCTGATGTTCGTCATGGAGATAAAGAAACCACTTCTATCACACTGTCATAAGGTAGCCATAGCAACAGATCAAAATCGGCTTAGTTTCAAACGAAACTGAAAACAGATTTGAAATATTTGTAAAAGTTTCCAACTTATCAGCTAAGTGATTAACAACGTGAATATATTACATGCTAAACCGTCCTAATTACCTAACTATTAAAAACATATGAATGTTTTAACGATAAACTTTTATCGTTAGTGCTACTATTTGTACTATGGTGTGTTGAAATCGCTAATAATAATAATACAAACGTTTCGATATTTTAAATAGGGTTTTTCACTAATGCAAACGTTCTCGGGCCTGTCATGGCCCGGTGG
>NW_013686470.1:1902-2266 GCF_000517525.1 Limulus polyphemus | reverse complement strand
CTCAATACTCGTGTACTCGTCAATAAGAAGACACAAGAATTAACAATAATGTGTCCTGTCAATAAGAATATACAGGATTTATCAATACTGTGTACTGTCAATAAGAAGACACAAGATTTAACAATACTGTGTCCTGTTAATAAGAAGATAAAGGATTTAATCAATACTGTGTCCTGTCAATAAGAAGATACAGGATTTATCAATACTGTGTACTGTCAATAAGAAGACACAAGATTTAACGATACATTGTACTATCATTAACAAGCCACAAGATTTAACAATACTGTGTCCTGTCAATAAGAAGAAAAAGGATTTATCAATACTGTGTACTGTCAATAAGAAGACACAAGATTTAACGATACCG
>NW_013686470.1:0-947 GCF_000517525.1 Limulus polyphemus | reverse complement strand
AAAGAAGACAAGATTTAACGATACTGTGTACTGTCAATAAAAAGACACAAGATTTAACGATACTGTGTACTATCAATAAGAAGACAAGATTTACCAATACTGTGTAGTGTCAATAAGCAAACACAAGATTTATCAATACCGTTTACTCCCAAGAAGAAGACACAAGATTTAACAATACTATGTACTATCAAAAAGAAGACAAGATTTAACGATACTGTGTACTGTCAATAAAAAGACACAAAGTGTACGGTCAATAAGGAGAGACAAGATTTAACAATACTGTGTCTTGTCAATAAGAGGATACAGGATTTATCAATACTGTGTACTGTCAATAAGAAGACATAAGATTTAACAATACTGTGTCCTGTTAATAAGAAGATACAGGATTTATCAATACTGTGTCCTGTCAATAAGAAGATACAGGATTCATCGATACTGTGTACTGTCAATAAGAAGACACAAGATTTAACGATACATTGTACTATCATAACAAGCCATAAGATTTAACAATACTGTGTCCTGTCAATAAGAAGATAGAGGATTTATCAATACTGCGTACTGTCAATAAGAAGAAACATAATTCACCAAATCTGTGTCCTGTCAATAAGAAGAAAAAGGATTTATCAATACTGTGTACTGTCAATAAGAAGACACAAGATTTAACGATACATTGTACTATCAATAACAAGCCATAAGATTTAACAATACTGTGTCCTGTCAATAAGAAGATAGAGGATTTATCAATACTGTGTACTGTCAATAAGAAGAAACATAATTCACCAAATCTGTGTCCTGTCAATAAGAAGAAAAAGGATTTATCAATACTGTGTACTGTCAATAAGAAGACACAAGATTTAACGATACATTGTACTATCAATAACAAGCCACAAGATTTAACAATACTGTGTCCTGTCAATAAGAAGATAGAGGATTTATCAATACTGTGT
>NW_013686469.1:0-1311 GCF_000517525.1 Limulus polyphemus | reverse complement strand
TTATGGTGCTGACTTGAAATCGTGTGTTTCTAATACATTTGACAGTAATCGAATCGTTGATAGAATATAACGAATAGCTTTACCCTATTTTGAAACACTAAACTCGTAATATAGTGTAGTGGAACTTTTAAGAAAGCTTTTTTGAAAAACATTTGTTCGTCGATTATATCACCTCTAACCTTAATTTAGAAAGTTTTTAATCACATGTGATTTGTTCTGTCGAGTTAGTTTTTGTATATGTGTGTTTCTCCCATCTAACAATATTTTCGTGCATTTTTCCTAACGGATAATTAACTTAGAGAACCATACTGTATCAGTGCTGGAATAATTTCATCAGTATGTAAATTTATCAAAAAAAAAGTTGGAAATAATACGAAGAGCAATGTACACTATTGCGGAACCCACAAAAAAAGAAAAAGAATAACACTAAAAATAACATTAACGAGAAAAAGTGGATTAAGAGTTTATTGTTTCAAAATGTGATATGCCCTTTGAATTATTCTTGTACATGTACAACTACAATCGATCTTCATGTGTTTGCAATACTTAAGACAGCACCATGGCAATTGTTGGTGTTCCAAATAGGCTATATAAAGAGTGTTGAGCTATAAATAGAAAGCAGAGACAAAACACGTAATGAAGGAATAGTACATATAAAAACGATATAGAAACAATATAAATAAATTAAAGACCATGTATTTCGATAATGTTCATACAACACAGAAAAGCTGCTGTATAGGAACTTTAAAGACTTTGTGAATGGGAAATTGCAAAATTAAGGTTAGTGGTAATATACCGTAGAACTCATGTGTTTGTAAATGTTCATATTCATTTTGTTCGTTCTCTAGAGTTAATTATAGTTTAAATGTGTTTATCCCATCTAACTATTATTTAGTGAATATTTCCTATCGTTATGGAAAACATTCTATAATGACGTAATTATTCAACCGTTTATATAGTATCAAATTTTACTTAACTTTTTGTAGTATATGCATTATTCAAGATCTTTCGCGTTATTTCTATCTTTCTCTCTTTTCTCGTTTATGGTATTTTTAGTTTTATTCTTTTTGCATTTTTTCCGAGTTATATCTACACAAGTATCCGTTTACGTAAATTTATAGAGTTTAGAGTTTTATTTTTCGTTTTCTGTATTTAGTTCTCGTTCTACGTGTTTTGTCTCTCCTTTTCTTTATATCTGACAAATATTTATATAAGCTAATTTGAACAAGAACAATTGTTATGGTGCTTACTTAAGTATAAGAAACACACGATATTTGACAGTAATCTAATCTTTGATAGGATATAACGAAT
>NW_013686468.1:0-1311 GCF_000517525.1 Limulus polyphemus | reverse complement strand
GAATAACCATAGGTCAGAGTTCTAAACTAAGCTGTTCATCATTCACCTACAAACATCTGAAGGATTGTAAATCAGAGTTCTAAAATAAGCTGTACAATATATAGATATAAACATCAGAATAACCATAGGTCAGAGTTCTAAACTAAGCTGTTCATCATTCACCTACAAACATCTGAAGGATTGTAAATCAGAGTTCTAAAATAAGCTGTACAATATATAGATATAAACATCTGAATAACCATAGGTCAGAGTTCTAAACTAAGCTGTTCATCATTTACCTACAAACATCTGATGTACTGAATCAGAGCTTTAAAATAAGCTGTATAACATTTAGCTACAAACATTCGAAGGATTGTAAATCAGAGTTCTAAAATAAGCTGTACAACATTTAGCTACAAACATTTGAAGGATTGTAAATCAGAGTTCTAGAATAAGCTGTACAACATTTAGCTACAAATATCTGAAGGATTGTAAATCAGAGTTCTAAAATAAACTGTATAACATTTAGCTACAAACATTTGAAGGATTGTAAATCAGAGTTCTAAAATAAACTGTACAACATTTAGCTATAAACATCTGTAGGATTGTAAATCAGAGTTCTAAAATAAGCTGTACAACATTTAACTACAAACATCTGTAGGATTGTAAATCAGAGTTCTAAAATAAGCTGTATAACATTTAGCTACAAACATTTGAAGGATTGTAAGTCAGAGTTCTAAAATAAACTGTAAACATTTAGCTACAAACATCTGTAGGATTGTAAATCAGAGTTCTAAAATAAGCTGTATAACATTTAGCTACAAACATTTGAAGGATTGTAAATCAGAGTTCTAAAATAAGCTGTATAACATTTAGCTACAAACATTTGAAGGATTGTAAATCAGAGTTCTAAAATAAACTGTACAACATTTAGCTACAAATATCTGAAGGATTGTAAATCAGAGTTCTAAAATAAGCTGTATAACATTTAGCTACAAACATTTGAAGGATTGTAAATCAGAGTTCTAAAATAAACTGTGCAGCATTTAACTACAAACATTAGCTACAAATATCTGAAGGATTGTAAATCAGAGTTCTAAAATAAGCTGTATAACATTTAGCTACAAACATTTGAAGGATTGTAAATCAGAGTTCTAAAATAAACTGTGCAGCATTTAACTACAAACATTCGTTTTTAGTTTTTTGTCATTTGAATTAAAAACGGCTGTATCCTCTTTTGGCTGCAACTTTTTTCACACCTAAGATGTTGTTGATTAGATACAAGATAGCCATAGAAACAGTTTGTTTAGAAGGTATGAAATCAAACATAGC
>NW_013686467.1:0-1311 GCF_000517525.1 Limulus polyphemus | reverse complement strand
GTCCGCAGACATACCGCTGTGCCACTGGGGGGGGGGGGCTACACAGACAGACAAACATCTGAAGCAAATTGCTAGTGAAGGTGTGTCGTAATGAAATGATGGGGGGTGTAATATAAAACAGAATTCATATACTTAAAACTCAAACACAGCAGATGCAGAAGTGGTTAAAATGAAATTATAAAACCAGTTTAAACGTCTCATGTGTATGTTTAAGTGATATCAGGTTGTGGTTGGAAACATGGGAGACACTGGGGCGTCTCGGGGTTCCCTTACCTTGGTGGGTGGCGTCTCTGGAACAGGCTGGCGGTTCCAGGCGGTATGTTTAGTATAGCTTGAACTCCCACGTTTGCTGGCCTTTTAAACTTCGTAGGCTACGACACGGATCTCTCCGGGCTTCACGCGCGCAGTTTGCTCGCTCTTTTGTAATCACTTCGACAAGCGCGAGACAGTCTGGAAACTATGGTCTCCTATAGGCTGGGGCTGGGTAGGTTAAAAACCCGATATCCAAGACTTTGGCCATTAATCCAACTAGGGAAATGTGTTTTCGGATAAAATAAAACAGAGAAAACGGTGACGTTATAAACTACACGACTAACGCTTCTAAGTTAATACCTCTTGGTGTGTTTCTATCATTAACACATAATTTGGTAATAACTGTTTAATAAAAACTCCATTACATCAGTGTAACAACATATCACCACCAAACAATCCTACTTTCAAAACTCCATTACATCAGTGTAACAACATATCCACACTAAACAATCCTACTTTCAAAACTCCATTACATCACTGTAACAACATATCCACACCAAACAATCCTACTTTCAAAACTCCATTACATCAGTGTAACAACATATTCGCACCAAACAATCCTACTTTCAAAACTCCATTACATCAGTGTAACAACATATTCGCACCAAACAATCCTACTTTCAAATGTAACAAAATTCAGTAATTTTTTTGAAAACCTTATAATAAATCATGGCCAATAATTGAAGAGTAAGATAAACGACTACTGATTGGATCTCTGGCGAACAGAGTAAAATACTTGTCTCCGTTTTGTTGTCAACATAACAAAATTGGCTTTCGCAGAAATTGATTCAGGGAGTAGCAAAATTTTACAGGGGTAGGGGTGGGGGAAGAAGTAAGGCGAAATTGTTAACTGAATAAAAAAGTTCATATACGTATGCTGAACGAATAAAGAAAATATTATGTTTCTCATTTCCGGGGGGGGGCAAGTGCGGACGCCCATGCATAACACTGCTGCATTGCCACCAAAGTTTGTTTGTAGTTAATTGAGAACAAAGCTAC
>NW_013686466.1:0-1311 GCF_000517525.1 Limulus polyphemus | reverse complement strand
GAAATGTTTTGCGGGTCTCTGCTAGTAACATATTATTAGTGATATGTAACTTTGATCTGTCGACCAAACTGCATGAAAAAAAAAAACTTTAAAAGATTGTCCGTTAACTTTATTATTTCAATCCCTTGAAAAACAATTTTCTGTCAACATCATGTCTTTTGAAACTAAGGCGAATTATTTCACTACTCTCGATGGAAATCTTATTAGGCTTGTCTCCATCTCTGGTAAGAAACCTACTTAGATTAAAGGGTCGGCTTATTAATCCTCATTAACGTCCTCCGTCTCTGAAAAGAAATCTACTTAGATTAAAGAGTCGGCTTATTAATCCTCATTTGACGCCCTCCGTCTCTGAAAAGAAATCTACTTAGATTAAAGAGTCGGCTTATTAATCCTCATTTAACGCCCTCCGTCTCTGAAAAGAAATCTACTTAGATTAAAGAGTTGGCTTATTAATCCTCACTAAAAGCACCTACTAGAACTTTTGTCGTTTATCCTGGGCCTTTCGTTGGTAATCTTCGCATTCTACAGAGCCCCCTAGGACCCCAATCTCGAAGTTCTGATGGATGAGAGCGTCGGGAATTCTGTCAATATGGTTGACTCGAGTCCTCGTGTGAAGGTTATCGATTGTTTTATGGCGCGTGGTGTTATCCTTGGGTGTGTTTTTAAAGGCGTTGAACATTTCTTATACGAGCAAACGTACAGTTTTGCTGATACAGATGTGTCTTTTTCACTATTTTCTTTAAAAAAAATATGCTGTTCGTCTGTATGACCTTTATTAGACTAAAAGAAAGGAGAATGAAATAAGTCCGTTCTCCAAACAAAAAAAACCGTTATGCGCTGTACAAAAAAAAACAACAAGTTTTCTGTCATAAACTTCTGCGAAATCGCTTTAGTTTCTTTCTTTTTTTCCTTTTTTTTTAGTACTGTTGTTCAAACAGTAACTGCTTTAGACTTTTATCTTTCTGACTACCTCAGTTACTGGTCATTCTTTGAAGGGCGTGGAATTCGAGATCTTCAGTTTAGAGAATGGCTTATCAAAATCACACGGTTGAAACAGTAGGACAGAAAGTCACACTGCTTCAACAATATGAAGATTGCCCTACCAACATATTGTTTATACATCAATTAACAGCACACGAGTGGTGTGATCTTAATAATTGTTTTATGTAAAACATTAGTTCCGTATGCAACAGGAGGGTCGAAACCCACTATTATTCAGGCTGAACATATTGTTTAAATATCATTAAACAGTATATGTATGGTGTGATCTTGTTGACTACTTTATGTAAAACATTAGTTCCGTATACAACA
>NW_013686465.1:1321-4298 GCF_000517525.1 Limulus polyphemus | reverse complement strand
TACTCATTACAACTTTATCTAGCATCATAAATTTTCGAGCATTATTAAAAAAAAAAAGTCTTATTGACTATGCTACGTACTATTGCGTAGAACACGTCAAGGGCTTTTGTCAACTAAATTTGTATTAATGTACTCCCACCTGTTACAATACGCCTCACTTTGCATATCATGGCTGGAATATACTAGTTGCGGGTGTCTTTATATATGGTCCCAGGCACCCAAAGTTGATCCATATTAACTTGTTTTCCAATGCGGTTAAGCATGTTGTGTATTACTGTCTTAGAGTTTCTAAATTGCTGATCTGGATACGTCTAGAAATTTGTCTGCGTGATATTTTAATTTAAGTGATTTAAGCATTTGTATTAAAAATAAAAATTCAGTTTTAATCACAGAGTTAGATTGGCCTTTAAAGACGTTTCCACAACGGATTAATAAATATTAATTACGTAAATTGTCATAATTTACATATATAATGTGAACGTTTCTCTATTATTTTAACAGGAATTTAACAATCGAAAATATGAAGAACAACTCAGCGAGTGAAAAAGGATCGACAGTCCGAAAGACACAATACTTCTGTTTTTTGTGCACATATTAAACTGACAGAAAAAATAATATGAAACTCCCAAAGCAGCTTTATTTAAAAAGTGTTCTCCACAACATTCTAGAATCTTCGAACTCTGTTCATGCATCGACAGACAGTGCGTTCCCACACGAAAACCTTGCATAGAGAAGGTTATGTTTGCAACCTGTGTACACGAAGCTTTTGCCGAAGAGCTCTACTGAGACGTCACATGAGTGTCCACAACGGATTAATTAAAAGAATTTTCGTGTGAACTTTGTATTTATACTACGAGTCACAAAAACAACTTGGAGAGACATCAGTTTCGTATCCACGGAATTCCAGAGAAGAAACATCGAAAAAGGAATTCGGTGTCCAAACAATCGGGGACGTCTTCACCATCATCTTTGAGTTTGTCTTCTAGAGAAGAGGAAAGCAATCGTGGGAAATTTATCAAAGTATCCAATAATCAATCCATTGCATATACACCCGAATTACCAGAGTCTACTTCTGAAGAACAAACAATTACAACGGCAAATGATGTTAACACAGTTGAAACTCGAGTAAGAAATGGGTTTTCTTCAACAAAGGAAAACATCCGATTGTGTTGCTTTCCTTACAAATGTTTTGAATGCAACAGCGTTTTTAAAAAACAGTCTGTATGTTTGACTACTTATTTCACTGTTACCAGATGCACCAACCACGAGACGCCCTCGAGATAACACTCATTAATGCAGCTTTGAGACATCGTCAGCAGGCTCAAGACAAACCTTTCAACTTGTTTATTCATCCTCCACGAGATCGATTTTAATTTCCAAGAACGTATATTTTAAAAAAATAGTATAAGTTGGTCTACCATATTGACTTTATTCATTTCTACGTTAACCATGCCCATTCAAGTTTATGTATTTCAGGTAACAATTGTAATATAGAATGTAAAGAGCAGATTTTTAAAAGTTGTATATGTCTTGTTGTTGTTCTGGAGGTTTTTCTCCTCTTGTTTTTATAATCTGTCTAGAGATAACTGGCAAGGAAATGATTAGATCGATAGAATAACACATAAACACTTGCACATAGATGAATATCACCCGGTTATTAACGGTAGGTTAAGTCACTGTATCACTTTCGGTCCATTTCCAATGAAAGGCACAGAACCTGAGTTCATTGTCGGGAGAAACACGAAGAGCACACACTGTATCAGGGTCCAACACTGCAGCTCCCACACTGGCCTTCAACCTTCCATCTCACCTGACTTCTCAAAATACGGTGTAGTGTCTCCATGGGTACTAGTCACAGGTAGCTAGAAGAAGCACTCTCAAAACTTGAGGTCGATTTAGTCGCCAATTAGCTGGAAAATACGTGAGTCTTTTGGGATCCACTTCTTTTCGAAATCTTCTTGATCTTGACTGGATCTTATTCATGCCCGGACTGTTACTCTTACTTTATTTACGATTTCGGAGATATCGGTTCGGAAACGCTTGAAGACGACTCTACATCTGGCGGCCCAGATTTTTGCTCTAAATTTTCCTAGTAAGTAGAGGAAAGAGAAGACATGAGGTTTAATGACAGGTATAGGATGACAGAAAAGTACCGTTGTGTGTGAGATCTATCCCACGTGAAAGATGTGGGCAAACTTTCACCAGGCTGCCGCCACTGTGACGCATTCGTATATTGTATGTTTTACTGTTTCGATGTTTGTACATGATGGGCAGATTTTTGTGCTTGTAATGTGAAAAGAATCTAATCGGCTTCTTACTGGTATTATTTAGTGGGCTATTTTCTAGGACAGATCTCTCCTGGAGGCTTCGAGCCTTCGGGAGTTTACTCTGTCTCAGACTTTCGCCCATGGTACGCTTGAATAGTTCTTCTCTACTTTAGGTGGTATTTCTGTTTGTAATATTTTATATATTTCCTGCATTTTCATTTATGTTATTTTTTCCTGTATTTTTTTTTCTTACTTGAGGTAGTACTATTCTTAAATGGAACTCTAAATAAAAGGGTGGATCGGAAATTCTTAAGGACTGACCTGTTGTGTGCTTGAAATGCTTATTGTGTATACCCAGGAGAATACTTTGAAAATTTGCCCCCGAATGTTCATTTTCCAAAATGTTACATGTTGTTTTTGCCCAGTGTGCTGTTATATATGTAAGTAGGTCTGGTAGACCCAGGCCTCCTTGTTCTATCGACAGACTTATTGTTTCTCTTCTTAACAGTTCGGTCATTCCTGACCATATAAAGTTGAAAATATTTTTAATTAATATCTTTTGAGTGTTTTTCGGAGGGCGGGTATACTTGTCCTATATAAACTAATTTCGGGTAGATTACTTGTTTAATTTCTTGTGCTTTGGCGAGGAAAGACAGGTCTCTCTTTCCACCTGTTCAGGGTTTCGACTATTTTATTTATCTGTATGTTCC
>NW_013686465.1:0-1311 GCF_000517525.1 Limulus polyphemus | reverse complement strand
AGATGGTGCTTGTGTGTGCTCTACTTTTACCTATTGTGATTTACTTTTACGCCTGTGGCTGAACTGTAATAATTTGCTATTTCTAAACTTTGGGTTATTGACTGTTCGGATGCTAATGTTAATATTACGTCATCTGCGTGCGCCATTACCTTTTGCTGAAAGAGTTCGTTACCGGGGGTGGCAACCCCCTCGATGTTCTGACATCGTACTATTCTAGATAGTAGACAGTCGATTTTCAGAACAAAGAGGGTGGGGGACAGAGGACAACCTTGTCTCATCCCAGACCTGGCAGGTATTTCCCTGGATAAGTGCCCATTTAAGTTGATCACCGCTGTAACATCTCTATATATTGTTCTAATAGAGTTAACTATTCTTTTGGGGATATTGTACTTTTCCATTATGAACAGGAGAAAGTCGTTGGTTGGTGACCCCTGGATTAGGAGAAGGCGTTTGACCAAGTCAACCTTAGTTTGTGAGATTCGGATATGTGCGCGCTGGGGGTGGTATAACTATCTTATTGCTAACGTCGCCTTCTTTGATAACTTTTTGGAAAATAAACATGTTTGTTGTCTTTATTTTTTGTGTATTCACTGTATTTATTGTATTGAACAAAATGGTTATATGGCCCGTACTCTTCATTCTCTCAGTTATCTGGCCCGCTGTGAAAAAATTTCACAAATCTCACAAACCTTTTTTTCCTGCCTGGCGTTTAGCTTTTGAGATATCATCAATATTTGCTTTGGAATTGCTACATCCAACCAAGAGAATTGCTTTCAAATGTTCAAAATTTTTGAGAAATGTTTGCTCACAGACATAAGTTGTTCCAAACACTGATACCATACCAGAAGCAAATTTCTTCAACTTTGAAAACTCATTATCAGGTAAGCAGCGATAAAATTCAACAAGTTTTCCTTCTCCGTGCTTCTCTTTCAACAAGTCATTTGCTTGCAAATCAATGAGCTCCAACTGTAGTTCGACTGGCACGTCATCAAGGTTACGATCAAACGGATTCTGGAACAGAAGAATGCCACTCTCAATTCTGTCGAGATCTGAAACTCTCTCCAAAAAATGCTTTTTTTAAGTTACTAATAATCTTCTTCGGAAACTCGAGGTTGACATCTTCTGCGATTCCAGCGCCAAACTCTTCGAAACATTGAAAATGAGAGTTGTGCTTCAAACAGTGATAGCTTTCTCCAAAATCCTTTAATTCTGTAGAGGTCACAGATAAGATTATACTTTTCCTGAAGTTTCAAGTTCAATTCATTCATGTAGGATGTGATGTCAACCAAAAATGATAACTTTGACAGCCAG
>NW_013686464.1:0-1311 GCF_000517525.1 Limulus polyphemus | reverse complement strand
TCTTGTGGACTATAGATAAAGCCAACCTTTACTTATTAAACACTAAACTTTGTGGTGGGTTCAGACGGTTGTTGCCAGAAGACACATTACGATCGATTAAAAAATCATGATACAGTGGTTGGAGCCTTTTAACAACAGGTGTAACCAATGAATTAATTAACACCTTCAGCGAGTTTTGTGTAAATTACTGAAAGTTTTTCTTAACTTTGATCTTAACCGGGAAATAAAGTTGTGGAATTTAACAAATGTTTAAAAACAAAATGGTGATTTACTTTAGGTTCTGGGCTGCGGGGTGGAAGGCTCGAGTCGAGACATGCTGCTTAAATACACACCGGGCACTTTCGGCTGTGGAAGCGTTAAAAATGTGACAGTCCATCCCGCTATATGATAAAAAGTATTCGCATAGACGGCGTGTGTTCATAACTACTTGTCTTCTTTTTCTGATCAGCAGTTCTAAATTCGGAATGGTTATGTCTGCTTGTTATAAATACTTGCTCTAACTGTATAACACATGTATCGCATACGGTGCCGTACAGGTTGAAGATACTAGTTGGAACATATATTTAGATACCTCCTTACACAGTGAGAAAATCAAACCACGGTTGTTACCTGAAGCACAACATTAATTTAGTTAGAACTCTCTCAACGTCCTCAACCTGACCAAGACGTTTAGTTACTAAACACTCACGTTTAGATTCTACTGGTAATAACAGTTACAGATCAGACTATAATATGAATATAAACACATAAGTCAAACTTTCAGAACAAACAGATCTAAGAAAGTGTTTATAAACAACAGATTAAACCAACGCTTTAGAACCGACGATGGCGGATTACTACACGGATATCAAAGAGTAAAATCAACATGGTTGTCTTGGAAGAAGAGCAAGTAATATCATCTTTGGAATATCACAGAGAAACAAAAATCAGGATTATTCCATGCTTATTGTATGACGTCAAATTAAGATGAAATCAAGTGTTTGTCTCATCTTCAACCCTACACTCGCGGGCGAGTTCTGTATGTGGGTTTAGGTTATGGAAAAGACGCAGGGGAGAGATAATGATACAGTTAAATGAACAGTCACTTTGGTTAAATGTTGAAAGTACGATATTAATACACGAAACATTGGTTTGCAAATAATAGGACACAAGAGGAATATATTCTGAAAAGAGAGTTAGATACCGGAGGCATAGATATCAGAGTTAGATACCGGAGTTAGATACCAGAGTTAGATACCATAGTTAGATACCGGAGTTAGATACCGGAGTTAGATACCAGAGTTAGATACCGGAGGCATAGATACCGGAGTT
>NW_013686463.1:0-1312 GCF_000517525.1 Limulus polyphemus | reverse complement strand
TCCCCAACTGCCAAGAACTGGTTCTAGAATATGAAACCTGTCTAACCCTAGAGTACAGTTCCCAATAGCCAAGATTTGGTTTTAGAACACGAAACCTGTCTAGTTTGATCTGTCACACAGGTTATGAAACATGTAAAGCTTGAACTGTGATAAATTTTTGAGCCAAACGTTGCTGGTAAGTTCATCATGAGGCTTGTTCAGTTTGAACCCCCCCACCCCCATGTTCTGTGTTCATAAAGATGTGATGAAAAGTTCAAAACCCTCCCCATTTTGTTGACTAGCTTTTTTTAACAGCACAGTGTGAGGGAAGTTTCACCAATGTTTTTAGATAATAAAGAAACGTTTCTGACTTTTCACAATGTTACGTGTTTCTAGCTATAATTAAATTATCCATTTCAGAACGTTTTTAAATGTGGTGCTGCAAACATTTTTCATTATTACCCTCTGGTGAGGAGTTTCAAAACCCTCTTCAAGCATAAGTTACATCACTGTTTCTCAACCTCTCTGATAACAGGCACTAGCTCCCTAAGTTACTGTGACCACAAAATGTAATTACAATGAAAAATTATTACAGTTTAGATATGAATATTCTGTCAGTTAGTTTGTTTTCAAGAAATTCCACTGACCGGCAGGGTATTTGTGACAGACCAACAGTTAAGAAAAATTTAATTAAATGACAGAAACAAGTTGGTAATAGAAAACCTTATGTTTAAACAAGCATTGCAAAAAAGGAAATTAAATAAAAACCCTATTCTTTAGCAAGATTTTAAAACTGGATAATCATTTGAAACCAAACAAAATTTGACGATGTTTCTTTGAAACACGACATTTGGCTGACAATCTGTCACCTGGTTAATGTTTCCTGATATTTGAATAATTAACATGCACATAGCAGCCATGGCACGTTAAAGTATGATATAGAAATAAAAAATATTCACATTTTTGTCACTTGGAATGGTCTAAAGCATGCGATACAACACTGACTAAACTTGAGTTATCGTAAAGAAATTCGGTCACTCCAAATGATATAAATAATGTGAAACAACACTGACTAAACTTGAGTTATCGTAAAGAAATTTGGTCACTCCAAATGATATAAAGCATGCGATATAACACTGACTAAACTTGAGTTATCGTAAAGAAATTCAGTCACTCCAAATGATATAAAGCATGCGATACAACACTGACTAAACTTGAGTTATCGTAAAGAAATTCGGTCACTAAATGATCTAAACCATGTGAGACAACACAAACATAACTTAAGTTATTATAGATTTCTGTCACACTAAATGATCTAAACCATGTGAGACAA
>NW_013686462.1:0-1312 GCF_000517525.1 Limulus polyphemus | reverse complement strand
CTTGTAGTTACTGTGTAACTCACTGTTACCATACATAAAACTGTGTACGATCACTCACTTGTAGTTACTCTGTAACTCACTATTACCGTACATAAAACTGTGTACGATCACTCACATGTAGATACTGTGTAACTCACTATTACCGTACATAAAACTGTGTACGATCACTCACTTGTAGTTACTCTGTAACTCAGTATTACCGTACATAAAACTGTGTAGGATCACTCACTTGTAGTTACTCTGTACCTCACTATTACAGTACATAAAACTGTGTACGATCACTCACTTGTAGTTACTCTGTAACTCAGCTTCAAGCTGTGACCAAAGAGGTTTGTAAAAGCCACAGCTTCATTTGCCATGAACTATTTCTTAGACTGATCGTGACGCTGTTATAGTAATTAAAATACTCGAGCTGTATAATCCCAGAAATCATAGCCTATTTGAATAACGTGCTATTATCTCTCGGGATCACAGCTTGAAGCTCTTTACTTCCTTTATCCCTTTTAATGACTTTACGTTTCGGAATTTGGAAATTAGAGCAGTGAAGTTGAACTCCATTGGTGTTAAACTTGTGGTTAATTGATCCATACATGAAAAAAAAATATCCCCCTTTCTTTGTATTCCTAACTTCACTTTATCTCAGCGTGTTAATACACATTTTAATGACATAAATTGTCTTATATTGAAAACCTGGAAATCATGAACATAGAGAGGGCGCTAATGGTAACAGTAAAAAGTGAAAATCGAATAAGTTGTGTGTGTGTGTTTGTTGTGTACTCTAAATTTGTGTGGACATTGATTGATGACGCTGAACGATGAGTTAGCCCATGTTTATAGCCGTTTTGTATGATCCAACCCCAGGAAAACTTCCTATTTCTGAACTTGGGTAAAACCCGGGTTATTACAAAAAGAAAACTGTGTCTAAACGGAACTGTCTTTCCGGAAACAAAAAAGTTTGGTCAGAAGCTGATTACACAAGGAACAAGTTCTAAGACATGAAATTCTGTATTTTTAGGGCGTTTTACAGTCTGTCAACACCGGAAATTTGTTGACTATTCTAACCTGGAGCCTAATCCTGCCATCCAAAAGATACGTGACGTACATAACACTACTGGACAAAATGTCACCTATTTATACATTCGCCTCATGAAAGCTAGTAACAAGAGTTTGTACAACCAAGTAACAACATATGGTGAAACCTAGTAACAACATCTGGTGAAACCTGGTAACAAGAGATTGTAAAACCTAGTAACAACATATGGTGAAACCTAGTAACAACATCTGGTCGAAACCGTAGGTAACAACATCTGAA
>NW_013686461.1:0-1312 GCF_000517525.1 Limulus polyphemus | reverse complement strand
TGTCATTAAGTGTACAAAGTCTTAGTTCGAGATTATTTTTCACTGTTGACTGAGTATTTGGTTTTAGGTGAGATATTATTATGGCTAAAAACCAGCGACTTTACCTAACTGATGAACGTGTTGAATGTAAACGTTATTTACCGACTTCGCTTGGAAGGGAATATTAATTAGACGGTTTAATGTTTATTTTTGATCTACGCAGGAATTATAATATATAATTTCTTTAAAGAAAGTACTTTCTTCATTTCTAAGATAACAAAGTTTTAATGTTTTACATCCGCCGCCTTTCTTCTGAAGATAAATTGTTGGTGTTTTTATCTTGTGTTAAACGATCCCGTAAAGGCGCAGAGACATAGAATACTACCGGAAGTTCGGAATCACGCAGACTCTTTTCCCACTTCCTCCCTAGTCAAACACACACGCTTTACTGCCTTTGTTCAGGGTCCACCGACTCCTCGCTAAAATGTAAAAAATAACGAAACATATGTTTAAGCATACTAAACTCTTCTATGATAAACAAAAACAAACAATATTGTTAATAAGTAGAGGGAAGGTTGACCAGTAAATTTGTAACCAGATTTCCGTAGTCTGTTCGATGGTAGAATGAATTTCGTAAGACTGCGCCTGCGCAGTAACAACATTTAAAATCTGTTAATACTAAAATGAAGTTAAGTAACATAAAAACTGGTAATTCATTCGAGATTTCATCCCCTTATTAAATCTGCTAAACCGAATGGGTGTGCGGAAAGGTGTTGTGAATGTGAAAAATATCTTAATTGGTGTTGCAGTCAACATTATCTCGTGACAGCTACAGTCTAAGACGAAGTTACTGACATGTTTTTTTAACGGTCTCATTTATATATATCTATCGGTAGAGCAGAGAGCTAAGCCATGCCATCTTATTAGCAGTAAACAGTCAGTTGCCAGACAACAAAACCAAATCTGGAAGTTATAACGGAGAAAGGAAATCGCGAGGTTTTAGTGATGTTTCTTTAGCCGAAAAATCACCGGTGTTATTAATTTCCCAGGAAAGATTGAGTTAATAAAGAAACTGTGATGAGAACTATAAACTGACTAATGAATAACAATAAACAGGAGACGAAAAACGTACTGACGAGAGGAGTTAAACAGTTCGTGATGCAACCTGATTGTAATACATTAGTTTATTTAAGCCTCGTTTAGTTACTAATATCACAAATTATGTGAGCTTATAATATATAAGTAGAAACCTAAATAGGCTTACCTAGCTTTAAACAACCCGTCTATTTTACACACAAATTAAACGTTTCATGCTTTATACCTGACATATAGG
>NW_013686460.1:0-1312 GCF_000517525.1 Limulus polyphemus | reverse complement strand
ATGAAAAATAAATGCACTTGCATGATTGTGTATGGTTCTTAGAATTTCCTAGGTTCCTGTTTGTTACTGTACCTTGATAGGCTTTACCTACTCTACACAAAGAATAATTGATTTAGTTTTTTCTCTTTCAGGAAACAAAAAGGTTATTTTTTGTTTAAGGTACTAAACAATATTCTTCAAACTCTGAGTTCTAGGAGTACCATCTTGCCTTTTCATCCTTTTAGGCTGTACTTAAATCACAGCGTATTGGTCCCTTGATCTCTTGTGCCATCTACTTGACACATGAGTCTGCTACAGTTCCATATCCCTAAATATGGCAATTATTTTCATGCTTTTCAGTAAATTATGTTGTTTCAAAGGTACTACTCTCTCATATAAAGCTTTAAGCTAAGTATATAATGGCATTTGCTTGTTCTAAATTAGATTAAAATCACGTTTTCTAAGTTGAATTAGGCCTAAATGTTAGGCCTGAATATGAAAAGTGATATTGGTTCCATTTTCAAATCTGTTAGTGCCATTATAGCTGCACGATAATGTTGCATTATTCATGCTGGAAGTGTTTCAGACATATAATTGATAGCTAATATCTCTTATGTCACCAATAAATATTAATTTTCTACCCTAAACACACACAAAACAAAAAGCACCATCTTTATAATGTGTTTACTATGCAATTGCCCTGTCTTTTGCCACAGCATGTTGTGGCTGCAATATGGTCAACTGACTCAATTTGGTAACAGTGTAATTAGTGGATGAATACTCTATGTAGTACAGGTATCACTAGGACAGATGATGGGTGTGAAAATGTCATGCTGATTAATTGTACCTTGTTTATTGCAAATTTTACATTCTGGAAGCCCTGATTATTGTTCAGTGCCAATGACAAAATTAGCCTTCCAATTCCACCTCATAAACGACATGGGAATATAAAACAGAGAAAAAATTTTGGTGAGATTCAAAAATATGATATTTATTTTGGGTAATGTCAATACAGTTTGGAGTGGATGACCAAAAAATGATTGAATATTTTGGGATTTGATGAAATAGCTGATTTTGAAATTGGTGCAAACTTGAAACTAGTGTAATGATACTTATTTAATTTACTTGAACATTAATCTGTCGACTTGTAGACTGAATTAAAATTCATACCTTGCAAGTGGATATAGGACTAATGATAATAATAAATGTGAATTTACGCCAACATATAATATGTTCATTGGCAGGACATGTAGAACTATATGTATACGGTTTATTCAGAATCATTTTCATAAACTATTAAATAAGTAGTTTTGAAATATTTATTTAATTAGCA
>NW_013686459.1:0-1312 GCF_000517525.1 Limulus polyphemus | reverse complement strand
CGCGAAATTCAAAAACAAACAAACAAACAAACAAACAAACTATTTAGTTACCACACACTTTGTTTCACATTGTTAATGACGCTTACTTGGAGTTGAATATTTCCAAAAGTTATAACGCTCCAGCAGTTGGAGAGTGTGCAGACGCATATCTCGGCTCAAGCCTTGGATTTTCTGATTCGCACACCTCAACACGTTAAAAACTAGGGTACCTAGCCCCACTAAGTAAAGAAACGTAAGTTGAGCAACAAAGTCCCACTTGTTTGTTTGTAATGGTCTTTCATTTAATGTTAATCTAGTACTCCTTTTCTTGTCTACTTATATTATTCAAACTATTATTTGACAAAAAGTATGTGTGGGTACGCATATAACTGGCGAACTGATAGACCGATCGTCACCAAATCTGGTATGCGACCTTAGAGCCTCTCAGGGAAGAAGGGTCGGTGTTCGTATCTGATCTCTCCCCCTATGTCACTCCCTGGGTCCTCAAAGTCTCACCCCGTATAATGAATGGGGTACGTCAGCTAGTATAAACCAAAACAAAATTGTTTTTAAAAACTCGAATTGTGAGTACCCATATCCTTAGTTGAACATCACAATCCTAGAATTATCGCATTTAACCCGTTCTACTTATAGATTCAACACGTTTTACATCTTTAGAAGTACCTTCTGATAAATGTAGCACGAGTGTCAGAAAATGCGAAGAGACAGATAGAAACAACTATATGTTGCGTCAGTTTTGCGTGCATTGATTGTTAACGCTGATTATATAAATAATTAATCCCGTATTTATGCCAGTGTTGAAAAGAGTAGGAACTTATCCGCTTTATTAAAAAGTGGTAAAAAGCAATTAAAGTTGCAGTGATTAATCACGAAATAACCGATACTAATGAACCCTGAAAAAAGGAAGTTTATATTTTGCTTTCAGTATTCAAGAACAAATCTTTGAGAATATCATTAAATCATTTCAACAAGAAATGTTACAAGTGTCTGATATTTATTCTTAACAGTTTAATATATTGCAATACTGTAAGATAATTTCCAATACGATAAATATACTGTAATATACTAAAATCCTCTCGAGTACGTTAATATATTCTAAATAACAGTCCAACTCTGTATTGATAAGTTATTTCAATCAATTTCCAGTAACAAATTAGAACCAAAGACTCTTATGGCTACACGCTACGTTAACTGCGTTCACGTGGTATAGTCAATGTTAACATCTCTAATTGGTAGTATTATCCAGTTACGCCTGGCCTTACTTACCCCCCCCCCGAAAAAAAGGAAAAAAAAGACAGATACATGGCTGACC
>NW_013686458.1:0-1312 GCF_000517525.1 Limulus polyphemus | reverse complement strand
GTATACCTGTTATATATTAAACAATAGTATACCTGTTATATATTAGAACATTAGTATATCTGTTATATATTAGAACAATAGTATACCTGTTATATGTTAGAACAATAGTATATCTGTTATATGTTAGAACAATAGTATTTGCAGCAGAAATTTCCAACAGAGTGACCTCTGTAAGGAGGTCAATAGGAATACAAAACTGGTCAATAACATATCCATTAGCTTTGTTAAGTGCACGGATGTCAGAGGTCCCATATCTATCACTAAACCTGTGCATGGGCTGTTTGGCACAAGATGGAGGAACACAGTTCATAAAAGATGGAGCCTAGTGCTTAAATCCTTCATACAGTGGATTGATAAAGAACCAGATTAAATCCTTCATACAGTGGATTGATCAAGAACCAGCTTAAATCCTTCATACAGTGGATTGATAAAGAGCCAGCTTAAATCCTTCATACAGTGGATTGATAAAGAGCCAGCTTAAATCCTTCATACAGTGGATTGATAAAGAGCCAGCTTAAATCCTTCATACAGTGGATTGATAAAGAGCCAGCTTAAATCCTTCATACAGTAGATTGATAAAGAGCCAGCTTAAATCCTTCATACAGTGGATTGATAATAAGCCAGCTTAACTTCTTCATACAGTGGATTGATACAGACCCAGCTTTCAGCCAGGACGTGGAACAGTTCAAGAACCTGGAACACTTATTCATCTAGCTGTAGGAATGCACAAGCATCTGGTAATCACCTGAACAATGATCAAGATGAAAGCAACATGATTATAAATGTCAGTCCTATAGTTTTTACACCTTGTTGATTTAAAACTGCTTGGAATACGACTGATAACCTGCACATTGAAAGGATTATTCATCTTGGTGAAGGTCCAACAAGTTATCTGATAACAAGGAATCTGGTTAATACAACTGATAACCTGCACAATGAAAGGATATTCATCTTGGTGAAGGTCCAACAAGTTATCTGATAACAAGGAATCTGGTTAATACAACTGATAACCTGCACAATGAAAGGATTATTCATCTTGGTGAAGGTCCAACAAGTTATCTGATAACAAGGAATCTGGTTAATACAACTGATAACCTGCACATTGAAAGGATTATTCATCTTGGTGAAGGTCCAACATGTTATCTGATAACAAGGAATCTGGTTAATACAACTGATAACCTGCACATTGAAAGGATTGTTCATCTTGGTGAAGGTCCAACAAGTTATCTGATAACAAGGAATCTGGTTAATACAACTGATAACCTGCACATTGAAAGGATTATTCATCTTGGTGAAGGTCCAACAAGTTATC
>NW_013686457.1:0-1312 GCF_000517525.1 Limulus polyphemus | reverse complement strand
ATCATTAGAATACTTACAGACGATAAGTGTAACCGGGGGGACAGCGGCAAGTCTTCGGATTTGCAACGCTATACTCAGGGGTTTGATTCCCCTCGGTGGACACAGCAGATAACCCGATGTGGCTTTGTTATAACAAAACACGCACAGATAGAGGGTTGGGTACCTTTCATTAAAAAAAAATTTGACAACCCCAGCCTATATACAGTCGCGGTGGAATATCATGTATCGGAACTATATTTTGACATTACTTGACGTTACATAAGTAGTGTTATGCCACCGATAATTGATCACTTTTGGAAAGGTTACTAACAGCTCTACCTGGCGCAAAACATTCATATATTTAGATCGTAAAGACATGTTCATATTTAGAATTTCTAAGACAGAAATATCCTTTGGTCATAATGGCATTGGAAAACAAATGTGGATCAACTTGGAGCACCAGGACCATCTAAAAAAAAACATGCAAGAATTCTTCCCCAGCCGTATCAAGCAAAGTGTGGCAGGCACTCTTTAACAAGTGAGAATCCGTAAAGAAAAAAAAAAACAATGACAAAAGACATTCACATACCCCAGGCAACAGTGTACAACATGATAAAAGCGGAATCTGCGTTTGATAAAGAGACACAAGTTGTTTACACAACATCTTTGTTGTACCTCTCCTTCAACCATTACATACCTCAAAAATTTGGATAATTAAAACGGATAATCGTTATATTATATTTGAAAACACATTAGTGAAGTCGTTGGACAAAGCGCCTATGCATTTCTGTGATTGTTGAAACGGGCGCTGGGCCTTTCTCTTCTTAAACTAGATAGCTTATGTAAAGATTGCAGGGAGGAGGTGTGTGCTTTATATATAACAACCTCACCAATGATGAATGTTCAAAGTCATTTTAATATAACGTAGTCTACTTCTGTACAACAAAAAGATCACTTAGAAGTTTCTGATATACTTACAGACCAAGTAGTCTATACAGTATTAAAAAACTGTCTTCATGGTATTACACAAACAACAGCCACTAATGTAATGCTTAATGTAATGTTATTACAACACTTACAGACCAGTCAGACGTTATTACAACACTTGCCGACCAGTCAGACGTTATTACAACACTTACAGACCAGTAAGGTGTTATTACAACACTTACAGACCAGTAAGGTGTTATTACAACACTTACAGACCAGTAAGATGTTATCACAACATTTACAGACCAGTCAGACGTTATTACAACTCTTACCGACCAGTAAGATGTTATTACAACACTTACAGACCAGTCAGACGTTATTAAAACACTTACAGACCAGTAAGATG
>NW_013686456.1:0-1313 GCF_000517525.1 Limulus polyphemus | reverse complement strand
TTTATGCTATGTTAGGCTTAACAGTGAGTTGAGGAAAACCACATTTGGTGCTATTTGTTATAAATAAATAAAATGGCAAATTCCGAATAAAGCTATATTAAAATAGAAAGGTAGAAAATGCTTAGTATGCCTGCATACCACATTTTCCAGATCTCTTATTTCCATCTCAGTTGGTTTGTTGGTTCCATTTTATTGTTGTTTATTTTTTTTTTCATTTGTTTCTTGTTAAGCGCAAAGCTACACCACGGGCTATCATTAAGACCAATTTGGTTAAGAGTCCTAAGACTAATGATTGGTCTTCCATACAGAGTATCTGTGAGTAGCAAGTTTAAAGAGTATGGAATTTTAACAATTTATCAAGCCTGTGTTTATCGATTCATTTATATTGCAAATATTATTACAGTATTTAATCCTGATATGAATTTGTTAACTCCCTCTGGTGAAAGTTTGTATTCCTTTCGGCAAAGAAACACAAAAACTTTACATATGTCCACGAAGTAATTCCATTTTGAGCTCCAAATACTTTTTTTATTTGGCACCGATCATTTTAAATAGATTTCCATTAGATGATTGCTTAATTTCCAGTACCAAGTTATTAAAAATAAAAATGTCTAATTACTCTATGTTTGGTTTAACATATGGATAATCATTGTGTATAGTTCGTTTTGTATTTTCTATCTGCTGTTTTCTATAGTTAGTTATGGCATTAAATTTATGAATAAAAACAATAACAGTGAGCTGAAGAAAAACACACCCAGTGCTCTTTGTTATGTTAGGTATAACAGTATGCTGAAGAAAAAACAGCCATTGGTTTCGAGGTATTGTTGGAAGCTTTTCGAGTCTTCATCAATTAAACATTATTTCTTACCACGAGATATGCCAAATATCATCGCATTGTGTTTTTTTTTAGTTCGATTGTTCTCTTTTGTGGTCACAGACTTCAGTAAAACCTGGTGGTTTTCTGATATTTTATGTTTTTGTTTTATTATAAACATTTTAGAATCATTATTGTGTATATGATTTTAAAAGAACAATACGTTATCGTGTTACTGTGTTTTGCTCTAAGACCTCTCTCTGATACTTCTTGCAAACCCACTAGGGTGAACTGCGGATATCCATCGTTATGTTGTTTTAATTTACTATGTTGTGTACATATTGTGTATATAATTTTAAAAGAACAATACGTTATCGTGTTACTGTGTTTTGCTCAAAGACCTTTCTCTGATACTTCTTGCAAACCCACTAGGGTGAACTGCGGATATCCATCGTTATGTTGTTTTAATTTACTATGTTGTGTACATATTGTGTATATG
>NW_013686455.1:0-1313 GCF_000517525.1 Limulus polyphemus | reverse complement strand
AATAGTAGGATACAAATCTTGTTGACTGTACACTATTGTTACAATTACAGATAATGTATTGTTATATTTATAAACACACAAAAGTAATGAGGCCTGGTTGATTAGGCCTGCTTTCGTTCATCGCCATTTCTAAATTGATTACATTGATAACTTATTTGTTAAAAATAACTCAGGAGTCTCTATTTTCATGTTTAATATTTATTCATCAAACTTTCAAAATCAACTCGTATTGCTATGTATATTTCTTTCTATCCTACTATTGTTGCAATTACAGATAATGTATTGTTATATTTATAAACACACTGTTGACTGTACAGATTTGTATCCTACTATTGTTACAATTACAGATAATGTATTGTTATATTTATAAACACACTGTTGACTGTACAGATTTGTATCCTACTATTGTTGTAATTACATATAATGTATTGTTATATTTATAAACACACTGTTGACTGTACAGATTTGTATCCTACTATTGTTACAATTACAGATAATGTATTGTTATATTTATAAACACACTGTTGACTGTACAGATTTGTATCCTGTGTATGCCTAAAACAAACAATCATGCAGAAACAGCATTGTTTCAAAGGAACGTTTTAGCCAATTGAGAAAGTGAGTACAATATCACTTGACGTAAGTCTTTACCGACGTTATCAGAATCGTTTTAAAACATACAACTAAAATACGAGGGTTAGTGGTAAATCCTACCCCAGGGTCTTTCAGACCCTTGCAAGACCACTGCTAAACAAGCTCACCGCAAACCAGTAATACAAAAAAAAAGACAGAAACGTTCGAGATGCTTAAATTGGATTAAGTTTTCCTCAATCTGTCTAATGTAAGTAATGGCTTCACGTGACTGGGTGTTGTCAATACCCACTAAACATAGCGATCGTAACGATCCTGGCAGTTTTTATACATTACCTGTGGCAAAAAGAAAAACAGGGAGGACAAACCCATACAAATATGAAACAAGCAACTAATGAGTAGACACATTTACTAGTGAGAGGAAGAAACTACAAGTAAGAAAAAACAGTACCAGTGAAAGGAAGAATCTACAAGTAAGAAAATCAGTGAGAGGAAGAATCTACAAGTGTGAAAACCAGTGAGAGGAAGAAACTACAAGTGTGAAAACCAGTGAAAGGAAGAATCTACAGATAAGAAAATCAGTGAGAGGAAGTACCTACAAGTAAGAACATCAGAGAGAGGAAGAATCTACAAGTGTGAAAACCAGTGAGAGAAAGAAACTACAAGTGTGAAAATCAGTGAGAGGAAGAACCTACAAGTGTGAAAACCAGTGAGAGGAAGAA
>NW_013686454.1:0-1313 GCF_000517525.1 Limulus polyphemus | reverse complement strand
CGTACAGTACATTATATACACTATAATATCAATACGTACAGTACATTATATACATCACAATATCAATACGTGCTGTACATTATATACACTATAATATAAATATGTACAGTATATTATATACACTATAATATCAATACGTACAGTACATTATATACACTATAATATCAATACGTACAGTACATTATATACACTATAATATAAATATGTACAGTACACTATATACACTATAATATCAATACGTACAGTACATTATATACGACCATGTTTGTATTTAGTTTAACTAACAATCCATACAACCATATCCTATTTGAAAGGTACTGAGAAGCTGGGAATGTCCTAATGATATATATACAATATACAAGATATCTCTGTGTTTTGGATGTAGGATACTGGTCCTAGGATATGTGCTTTTGGTACGAGATTAGCTTTGTACCTTGTAACCTCTATAAATTAGTTATCGGGAATAGTTTAAGGATTACGACAAAGAAGAATGTTATTATCGCCTCTGGTTATTGGATTGGACCTCTATTACGTCACTACTGACCAGTGGCATTTTGTTAACGTTAGAGAAAAGCAAGCTAACCTGGGAACCTACCCTCCCTACGCATGCCCATCTTAAGACACTTCTTGAGGCGGCAGTATTGGCACTGGTTACGGTGATGTTGATCCACTGGGCAGTTTCTGTTACCGCGGCAAGTGTAGGTCAAGTTCCGCCTGACACTCCTCTTAAAGAAGGATTTGCAACCTTCGCACGTGAACTGACCGTAGTGTTTACCACTGCTCTTATCCCCACAGACCACGCATTCGATATGTTGAACGTTTTTGTCTATATTCTGTGACGTTGTACTAGGCTGTGTCGGCCCGTTCTGGCCTGCTGTCTGCGGAGCCAGGTCGGCTTCCGTAACCGTGGCTCCGGCAGTTGGCGGTGGATCTCTCCAAGATGTTACGGCCAGCGCCATGTCAGACCGGCGGAGCTCAGAGGACGCACACTCAAAACTGCTAAAGGGTTCTTTATTGAGAATGTCTTTCTACACGTTCGAAACTAACTCCCCATAAAAGCTAGACGAAACGAGGCCGATGTGTCTGAAAGATTCAGCCTAAACCGAAACGATTACCCTAGTCCTCACCCAGCACAACGACATTCTTCGATGTACTGACAAAGCCAAAGCAGACGAACAACTGAAGCTGCCCCAGTCAGGCTTCACACCAACAAGCCCTCTGCCCCCCAGCAACCCGAAGAAGGAGGAACTGCGCGTGAACCTGCGTGAACTTGGGCCAGAGTGAGTCGGTGAGGAGTAAGACCGCAACTTGCC
>NW_013686453.1:0-1313 GCF_000517525.1 Limulus polyphemus | reverse complement strand
TTCCCTTCTTAATCACCTTGATAACAACCTGCAAGGTCTGAAACAGAAAAAGAATCGACAAAAACTGATACAGGCTATACTTTGAATCAGTAACTAATAACATAAACTACTCAGAACACTGAAACTCCATCCATCAGTTTTAGAAGTCAAGAAATATTTACCGCTAAAGTTACCAGCATTACTTATTAATGGTAATTCTTACAATATGCCTTCCTAGTCAAGTTCCCTATACTACAGAATGAATAGTGAACATATGACTTTAACTACTAAGGTGAAGAGTGTAAAACGGTTCATATCACTGACCCTCAGAAACTTGTCCGGGTAAATGCTTCCAAGAAATTTACAGAGCAACTTTAATGATAGCAGAGCAGTCTGACGATTCAGCACCAAGTCATCGACGTCCTCAGACCTGGACTTAGATGGTGAATCACTTGATTTCTGTCGCACAATTCGCACCAATGGCTTGACAAGTCCCAAAAGGTCTTCATGCTGTAATAATGTTATTAAAACAATCATGACATACAACAATACTTCTAGGTACTTCCTTATTTAAATATTGTTAAACGTAGTGTTTGAGTATTCTCAGAGAGAAGTTGTTTTTCAGGTGGAACTGTATTGGTTAAGTAACAGTATTCTTAATGTTCATCACTTATTAGCCTAGAAGACTTCATGTTTCACTACATTGCATTTCTGTAACATGCCAGCTTGAAATACTGTTTCAATTATTACTATGAGTTTTGAGACTCAATATCTCTTAATGAGTTTTGGTATCGAGCAAAAAGCATCTCCACAGCAGTTTAGAACAAAGTTTTATTAACCAGCAAATTGCTTTTATAAAAGTGTCAGGTCCACATATTGAGTAATTTTATATTTTTACCTGTTACTACATTCAGTGTAGAAAAAACCAGCTGAACAAACAAATCAAATCACTCAACTACACTCAGTGTAAAAAAAGATATTTTAGCAGTGATTAGACATTTCACTGGTGTGTTATGTCTAGGTCTTAGTTTGTACTAAAATATCTAACGAGTTTCAGATAAAACGTTGCCCTCTGTTTTTAATTATCTAGAAATATTTGTTTACTGAATTTTGAAAGTTAGGGAAGCACACGATTAACATGAATTCATTTATACAAACTGTTTGTTTCCATCTCAACAATTTCCAGCTTCAAGGAGAGAGAGAAGACACAGGTTCTTATATAAATCAAGATTGAAAAAAAACAAAAACACATTAAAAATAAAAATAAGTTATTGTAAATTATTACAGGTTAAAAAATAGTTTCATTTCGGTAGTAGTTAATAAATAAACTGAAG
>NW_013686452.1:0-1313 GCF_000517525.1 Limulus polyphemus | reverse complement strand
GTCACGTGAAATCCAACAATGATTACAAACGGCACCAAATAACAATATTTCTATCTGTCACGTGAAATCCAACAATGATTACAAACGGCATCAAAGAAAAAGACATCTTGAGGGTACTAACTTCGAATTGAATAAGTTAACACATTCACGATTCAGAACATGTGCACAATCCCATAAAAACCTTTAAAATCCGCTATTAAAAATGTACTCCAAATTTTCTGGAGTTCACAAATCTTCATCACTCTAGAGTAGAGGGTTGAGAATATCATTAAGTCATTGCCTACATAGTTATATCTGTACATAAATATTAGCGTTATGTGTCTTCTTTAAAAGGCAAGAGCTATTTAAAAAAAAGTTGCTCTATAGGGGCGTTACAGTTCGAATGTACTTAAAACATCTGATTGGTGGAGCTCAATTGTATTCAAATTAACATAATTATATTATTCATTAAGAAATCATAAAAACTATGGAACATAAAATATGGTCCAGACTACTATATATATGTGTGTGTGTGTGGATGTGTAATTTTTCTTTTAAATGTGAAGAAATAGTTTATGTGAGAAGTGGGATTTAAACAATTAATGTCATAGTAAGTCAACAAACAGCGTGTTGACCAACAGGATAATTACGAAATAGTCGAGTGTTCTAAAATTATTTGGCTAAAATCCTTAAAGAATAAATAAATAAAATTCAGTGTGAATCATAATCCGGTGGGATTCGTAAGTTAGTTTAACACCACCCACCGCCAACTCTTGGGCTATTCTTTCATCAACGAATAGTAGGATTGACCATCACATTATAACACCCCACGGCTGAACGGGCGATCGTGTTCGGTGACAAGGATTCGAACCCGTAAATTGCGAGACGAGTGTCCTAACCACCAGAAAAACATGAAGTACTAGAGAAAGGGGAAGGGTGAATACGTTAAAAACGGTTTAATAATTTCAATAGGCTTGCGCCCCTAACTTTAAAATAAAAGTTAAGTTAACATTATTTCAAAATGTAATACTTTGTTAGACTTAGATTATACTTATATTCTCAGAAAAACAAAAAACGATTTGCTGTTAGAATTATTACATCCTTTTTGTGGAGTTTTGGTTGAAAGTTTGCATTTTTTGTCCTGAAGAAGTTGTGAAAAGTAAAATGAAACAAACAAATATTTTACATACCCCTATGATAGGAAATAACTATGTGTGTATCATACTGGTAGATAGAAATGAACCCATTTCAACAAAATAGGTTACAAAATAATGAATCTATAGTAGTCTTGTACAACATTTCACACTGTTCACACTATATGTATATATACGAGC
>NW_013686451.1:1412-2088 GCF_000517525.1 Limulus polyphemus | reverse complement strand
TCCTTACTGTTGTATTTACTAGAGAACTATAAATGACACCTTACTGTTGTATTTACTAGAGAACTGTATTTGCGTCCTTACTGTTGTATTTACTAGAGAACTATAAATGACACCTTACTGTTGTATTTACTAGAGAACTATAAATGACACCTTACTCTTGGATTTACTAGAGATCTGTATTTGCGTCCTTACTGTTGTATTTACTAGAGAACTATAAATGACACCTTACTGTTGTATTTACTAGAGAACTATAAATGACACCTTACTGTTTTATTTCCTAGAGAACTGTAAATGACACCTTACTGTTGTATTTCCTAGAGAACTATAAATGATACCTAACTGTTGTATTTACTAGAGATCTGTATTTGCGTCCTTACTCTTGGATTTACTAGAGAACTGTAAATGACACCTTACTGTTGTATTTACTAGAGAACTATAAATGACACATTACTGTTGTATTTACTAGAGAACTATAAATGACACCTTACTGTTGTATTTATTACGGAACTATAAATGACGCCTTACTGTTATATTTACTAGAGAACTATAAATTACACCTTACTGTTGTATTTACTAGAGAACTATAAATGACACCTTACTGTTGTATTTACTAGAGAACTATAAATGACACCTTACTGTTGTATTTACTAGAGAACTATAAATGACACCTTACTAT
>NW_013686451.1:0-638 GCF_000517525.1 Limulus polyphemus | reverse complement strand
AACAGTAAGGTGTTCTGTTGTATTTACTAGAGAACTGTAAATGTAAGGTGTCATTTACAGTTCTCTAGTAAATACAACAGTAAATGACACCTTACCTTACTGTTGTATTTACTAGAGAACTATAAATGACACCTTACTGTTGTATTTACTAGAGAACTATAAATGACACCTTACTGTTTTATTTCCTAGAGAACTGTAAATGACACCTTACTGTTGTATTTCCTAGAGAACTATAAATGATACCTAACTGTTGTATTTACTAGAGATCTGTATTTGCGTCCTTACTCTTGGATTTACTAGAGAACTGTAAATGACACCTTACTGTTGTATTTACTAGAGAACTATAAATGACACCTTACTGTTGTATTTATTAGAGAAAGTTCTCTAGTAAATACAACAGTAAGGACGCAAATATAGTTCTCTAGTAAATACAGCAGTGATGTGTCCTTTACAGTTCTCTAGTAAATACAACACAAAGGTGTCATTTATAGTTATCTAATAAATACAACAGTAAGGTGTCATTTATAGTTCTCTAGTAAATACAACAGTAAGGTGTCGTTATACAGTTCTCTAGTAAATACAACAGTAAGGTGTCATTTACAGTTCTCTAGTAAATACGACATTAAGGTGTCATTTAC
>NW_013686450.1:0-1314 GCF_000517525.1 Limulus polyphemus | reverse complement strand
ACCTTCTTTAATAAACTAGTGTCACTATTTTATTTCCTTCTTCAATAAACTAGTGTCACTATTTTATTACCTTCTTTAATAAACTAGTGTCACTATTTTATTACCTTCTTTAATAAACTAGTGTCACTATTTTATTACATTCTTCAATAAACTAGTGTCAGTGTTTTATTACCTTCTTTAATAAACTAGAGTGTCAGTGTTTTATATTTCCTATATGAAATCATTTTGAACTTTTTTATGAAGTTATATTTCTTCATTTTATTCTCAAAGTTATTAGAATTCAACGTGCGTGTGACTCTCCTGGCTCGGTGCTTGTCTTGTGTCAGACATGTTTTACCTTATTTTGAAATGAATCGTTCTGTATGCCTAACGCTTGTTTTACTAACGCTAAGACACGGATTATGATCGGTTTAAACCTAGGAAGAGTTTATAATATGAGAACACTGTATATTGGGTACTGTTACAAGTAACTGGAGAAAGGTATTTTCGTAATAACCGTTCCGTATGCTACAGATTAATACTGGATATCATGCTCTCCTTCCAATCGTTATCAACTTCCTTCCTGTGTCGTCATCTGATATTTAGCAGGCAGAGCAGCATTGAGTAATATAGTCTGGTTTTTATTGTCTAGCCAAGATCGGTAGCTCCTCCTTCTTCCCCAGCCATTCACTCAAAAGAACAACAAAAAAAAGCTAAAAATAATATATATATCTGCTGGCTCCTGAGTTAGTTATTTTGATTTACCTGTCAACATCTTATTGAAGTGTGGGTAATATTGAGTTAGTCATCTTACTGAAGTGTGGGTAATATTGAATCAGTCTAATATTTTATTAGTCATCTTACTGAAGTGTGGGTAATATTGATAGTCATCTTACTGAAGTGTGGGTAATATTGTATTAGTCATCTTACTGAAGTGTGGGTAATATTGTATTAGTCATCTTACTGCAGTGTGGGTAATATTGAATTAGTCATCTTACTGAAGTGTGGGTAATATTGTATTAGTCATCTTACTGAAGTGTGGGTAATATTGTATTAGTCATCTCACTGAAGTGTGGGTAATATTGAATCAGTCATCTTACTGAAGTGTGGGTAATATTGAATTAGTCATCTTACTGAAGTGTGGGTAATATTGAATTAGTCATCTTACTGAAGTGTGGGTAATATTGTATTAGTCATCTCACTGAAGTGTGGGTAATATTGAATCAGTCATCTTACTGAAGTGTGGGTAATATTCAATTAGTCATCTTATTGAAGTGTGGGTAATATGAATTAGTCATCTTACTGAAGTGTGGGTAATATTGTATTAGTCATCTC
>NW_013686449.1:0-1315 GCF_000517525.1 Limulus polyphemus | reverse complement strand
CCACAGGGAAGACAGATAATGTTGAGCTACTGACCACAGGGAAGACAGATAATGTTGAACTACTGACCACAGGGAAGACAGATAATGTTGAAACAACATTATCTGTCTTCCCTGTGAGTCAGTAGAGCTACTGACCACAGGGAAGACAGATAATGTTGAACTACTGACCACAGGGAAGACAGATAATGTTGAGCTACTGACCACAGGGAAGACAGATAGAGAGTAAGGAGCAGCCTACCAGTCATCATATACGCTAAGAGTTTGACTGTAATTCTTATAACTCATTCACAGCTTAAACTGATGGGAATATTTTGTGGTATTTAACGGATTCGAACCCTGTTCGCCAGCTCCGAAATCCAGAACTGTACCGAGGGGCCGTGCCAAAAATATTCTATAAATAGTTTTTTTTTTCTCGTGTTGTGGAGATTTAATTTTCCCGTTCTGATAATAGGCCTATAAAATGTTATCTCGGCACACTGAAAGTCATATCGCGTCTTGTAAACGATTTAAAGTTTCTTACTCTAAGCCTAATCCCCACAGAGACCTGGTCGTTGTTATATTTTCCCACGTCGCGCTCGTCTTGTGTGGCTTATTGTAAGTGGAGATCGTGAGTGTTATAGAGCTTCGGATCAGTAGGATAACTTTACAGTTCGGCGTCCTTTTTTAGAACGTATTGCTTTCCACACGCACCACCAGTTTTTTTTATTCACGTGCGTTGTCGTGGAAACATTCGGCATGCTTTTTAACATCAGACTTTCAAAGTAACAGAGACCTGTTTGTTGTTAAAAATAAACGCTTGTAATTTCACTCTTGTAATTGTTTTTTTTTTTTGCCCTAGTGACTAGCGTGTTGGGCTGCGGATCGGAAGGTCTCGGGTTCGACAAATACGCTTCGTGGTTTCAACTATAGGTATGTTATAAGAGTGACAGTCAATCCTGCTATTCGGTTAAGAGTAGCCTCTTCGAGCTGTGGATGCTGCCGACTGGTGTGCACCTTGTGACACTTATTGACATAAACGAACTCGACAACAGACACTCGAATAATATCTGGCGAACATAGGTTTAAAACGTAATTCGGCCTGTTTTAAAAGTAACCTTTGTCTTATTTATTTCAACAAATAGTTCAAGAGAAGAAGAAGAAATGAATTATAACTTCTACTGCTTGTATTGTAATTACAAGGTACGGCTGGAAAATCTAGGTGGAGACACGTCTAAACACGTCGATAAACTCGTGTAAGAATGTTTAATAGACTGGAGGCTCCACATTTGACAAAATAATAATGCATTAAACAGACTACTACTATATTTATTAGTTG
>NW_013686448.1:0-1315 GCF_000517525.1 Limulus polyphemus | reverse complement strand
TAGATATTAATTCCATAAAATTGGTTGTATGTATAAACATTGAGAGATTAAAAGTACATAAAGCGCCAGGGTCAGGGAAGGTTTTTCCCCGGGATTTTAAATGAGGTCAAAGATCAGATGTGTAAGAAGCTGCTTGGTGGGTTGGCTGGTCAAAATGGAGAAGTCTGTTCTCACACTGACTCAGTACCTCGTTCATCTTGGGGTAGGTATTCTTCAATTCCATCTCAGTCAGGCCCAGCCTTCTCTCCTTCAACTGCATTACATGGAGCTTATAGCGCATATGACTCAATGTACCCTGTTTTACGATTTCCCAGTAACTTCAGCAAGTTGAAATATACCTAAGCCTAAAGTACAGTTACACATACTACTACTAAACCTGTTTTAACGTTGTAGTAAAATTTACACCACTAAACTCTAACCGTCTTACTATATCTAGTTATTATTGCGTTATTTAACCCAAATTACTACAAATTTCAATATTAAATAACTTTCAGAATCTGCAAGAGTTTAACTTTTCAACATTCTCCCTCTTCATTAGCGCCCTACATAATCAACACCATCGGCAGAACGTTCAGCTCCACCATCGGATACCTTCCGTAGCTCGACCTCCTGACCGCTCTTTTCGGACGACCCACGGTGGCGTCCTATCTTTGCCGCGGCGGCCAGGTGTAGGCTCGACGATCAAACGCCATCCATTTCCAGGCTAGTTGCTTCGTCAGGGGAGTTGTTACACACTCTTTAGCGGCTTCCAACTTCCATGGCCATCGTCCTGCTGTCTGTAGCAACCAACACCTTTCATTACAGCTTCTATACTAAGCAATCTTTGAAAAAAAAGGTGGTAGAATTTGGAAATTGTTAGGTAAGGAATCTGTGTGTCTAATTTTTCAATATTACCTGCATACCTTTTGTAAGTGAGAAATATCTGAGGATGATGAGAGCTGTATAAGTGAATTATGACTGGGAATTCAAACAGTGGTTGCAGGTGGAGTAACATTTAAAGATGATTTCAAAATGTGGAAGAAAAATGGTTTATTTACTTTTTATCTTCATTAAACCTTTTGATTATCAAGATGGGTAAGTTGTGTACCTATAACTTATACGTTAGACAAAAACTTGGTCCAGTACATACTATATAGTAATTAATTAAGAAATTGTTTCTTCCATACTTCATAGTCATTAATCCTAGGGATTGTAAGAATTTATGCTGACTGTTTTTGCCTTTACACCCAGTTATTTACATTTGTAGGTATTCTTTTTCTTTAATGGTCCAAAGTTTTAAGTAAAGTTTGATCCTTTACAATTCATTATGAGTTTG
>NW_013686447.1:0-1315 GCF_000517525.1 Limulus polyphemus | reverse complement strand
CTACAGTTTATATGTAGTTTATGACGTTCTTCGTTCTTGAACACCAACAAACCGATATTAAGATAGAACTTGCTATGATCATTGCTACACACCGTACACGTACACGTAGTTTCCTTTCCTTTCCACAAAATACAGGATCTGGCGAACTGAACGAAGAAAAATCACGGTTTGTTTACTGTTAAACACAAGGCTGCATAATGGGTTATATGTACCGTCTGTCTTATCACGGTTTGTTTAACTGTTAAACACAAGGCCGCATAATTGGTTATATGTACCGTCTGTCTTATCACGGTTTATTTACTGTTAAACACAAGGCCGCATAATGGGTTATATGTACCGTCTGTCTTATCACGGTTTGTTCATTGTTAAACACAAGGCCGCATAATGGGTTATATGTACCGTCTGTCTTATGACGGTTTGTTTACTGTTAAACACAAGGCTGCATAATGGGTTCTGTTAAACACAAGGCCGCATAATTGGTTATATGTACCGTCTGTCTTATCACGGTTTATTTACTGTTAAACACAAGGCCGCATAATGGGTTATATGTACCGTCTGTCTTATCACGGTTTGTTCATTGTTAAACACAAGGCCGCATAATGGGTTATATGTACCGTCTGTCTTATGACGGTTTACAGACGGTACATATAACCCATTATAAACCGTGATAAGGTTTATGTTAAACACAAGGCTGCATAATGGGTTAAATGTACCGTGCCCACCGCAGGAAATGAGACCCGAATTTTTGCGTTACAAAACTTTTGACCTGTTCAAGGACCCAAGAGAAGTCTTTACTGTGTTCTAAGTATTAGCATTATTAACTATTGTTTTGGTTATTGTTAAGTACAAAGCTACGCAATGGATTATACGTACAACGCCCATCACAAGGATCGAACCCCGAATTCCAGCAGTATAAAACTTTGGACTAGTTCATGAAACCAAGAATATTGGGATTATCAGATACGTTTCTATGCTATCATTATTTTACTGGTTTGTATATCAAAGTCACGTGCAGTTCCAAGACAGCGAACGGTCATGGCATCTGATGTCAAAAATGTTTGTATATCAAAGTCACGTGTAGTTCCAAGATAGCGAGCGGTCATGGCATCTGATGTCAAAAATGTTTGTATATCAAAGTCACGTGCAGTTCCAAGATAGCGAGCGGTCATGGCATCTGATGTCAAAAATATTTGTATATCAAAGTCACGTGCAGTTCCAAGATAGCGAGTCAATATTGAGACATAACCTGCCGTTTGTATTTTGTGAAATATTATTAAACTAGCTGGAGTACCAGTACACTGGACGGAAGTTATGT
>NW_013686446.1:0-1315 GCF_000517525.1 Limulus polyphemus | reverse complement strand
GTAAGCTGAGTTCTTTCTTTACAGGGGATATCTGTTGGTGTAAGCTGAGTTCTTTCTTTACAGGGGGATATCTGTTGGTGTAAGCTGAGTTCTTTCTTTACAGGGGATATCTGTTGGTGTAAGCTGAAGACACTATATTTTACCAAGACGGATTTAACAAGGAAAACTATAAACCATAGTGACAGATCTGGAAATGTCTGGAAAAACACGCTGAGAGCTGGGATTTTCTCGTTACAGACGACTTTTTATACGGTTGGGTTTCGGATGGTATAATTCAAGTTTGAAAAATATCATAATCATCCTAGGCATAAAATTTAATGATACAATTATATATTCAAATTAGAACAACATATTTTCGTATTTTGTTTCACGCGGTGTGTAGATTTCCGATTAGATTTTATTTTTACGAAAACAAAATCTGTCAGTTTTTCACGCCTATAACATGGTCACAATATAACTAACAAGTCTAAAATCATAGATCAGTTATATATATATATTTATTCATTAAATAGTTGAAATAGCAAATAATTACAGAGTGAGAAATGTAAACAAATTCTTTAAACGTATGAACAAGCTAGTGTTTCTGTTATAAATTCTGTTTGATGAACGTCGTACGTTCTCCACTAATATGTATTGGAGCTACAACGTTGTAGAACCGTCAATTTACACACACAAGAAGATGAACGTTTGATCTTTAAACAATTTATTTAACTTTTTCATTGCTAAAGTGTAATAAAGTTAAATAAAGTAAACGTTTGAAATGTTTTTACACGATATTCACAACAACAACTGTTCTGGATTGTTTGATATCAACATTTCCAATTATACGGTGTTTGTTGGATTTAACTTGGCAGTTTTCTGACGATACTTCTTGCCAATAGATATCCCCCTGTAAAGAAATAACGAACATGGGAACTATCTGGCGCCAAAAACTACTCCTGTAGTCAGCAGTCATCAAGGTTTGAAATCGTTAGGTTTTTTTTGTTGCTAGTTAGTGTGGACATTTTAAGTTTGGATGTAACTGACTGAAAATAGACAATTAATACTGACAGTCAGTAATGTTGGAGGTCAAGGGGGAGGGGGCAGTTGGGTTTGTGTGTGATTTTAACCTCCGCTGTAGCCGAAGACGGACTTTTCCGGTACTAATCTATTGTTTCAAGTCCTACCACAGTTTCCAGTGTAGACTTTTGAACGATTTGTACAATGAATCTATGACCCTAGGTGTAGAATAAAATATATTTAGATTTTTAAACTTTGTTCAGCACGTTTAGACATTAGCTATATGACATATATATACCTTCTATAGTAATACGAG
>NW_013686445.1:1161-2060 GCF_000517525.1 Limulus polyphemus | reverse complement strand
AGTTATTTTTAGTGTATATTCGTTTCTCCTATCTGTTGATTCATTTCCATGTCGTTTTGAACATTTTCTAAAATGAGAAATTTTACATGTGTGTACATCGTTTCGAGTTTCTTCAAGTTAATTATCTCTCTTTGAGTCATATGGTCTACACTTTCAGACAATTGTTTTTTCATAAGAAGCATTCGATTTACGTGATTTCTCATATCTTTATTTTTATATAAGCTATTTGAGATAACAGAACTGCTGATGTGCTAAACGATCGATTTCGAACACTCGAAGAAAGGATATAAGTGTCCTTATAAGAAACCATTACAATTAGCATTTTCTCATTTTCTATCCATAAACTCTTCTTGCTGTAGATAGGAAATTTGAAAACTCAGATTAAGGGCAAGGCTAGTTATCTATACATACAACTACACTTCACTAGGAAGTAATAATTCGCATGTCGTCTTTTCTCTATAGTTTTGCGTTTCTAAAACGTAACTTTCTGGTTGCGTATTCTGATGTCGTTTTTAAAAGTTTCTATACTTATGTAATTTTTAAGTCGCTTAAAATTTCTTCACGTTAATTATCGTTTTCACGTGTTATTAAACATGTTTCTTCTCCAAGTTATTGTTTTCCGTGTTATTTGTAAATTACTATCTTTTAATGTATTTCGTCTATCTAAGTATGATATTGCATTTTTTTCCAGTTTTATCTACGTGTTATTAACAGGATAATCACTTTTTGCGTGTTTTACGTGTTCTATGTTATCGATTTACGTGATTCTAATATGGTTTTTAATCGTTTTTTATAATTAGGATTCTTTCGAGGTGTTTTATCTGATAAAACATTACGAACAGCATTTTCACATTTTATAAAACTAAACTGTTTTATTAGTGGATAGGAACGTAAAAGAT
>NW_013686445.1:0-416 GCF_000517525.1 Limulus polyphemus | reverse complement strand
TTCTGGTTGCGAATTCTGATGTCGTTTTTAAAAGTTTCTATACTTATGTAATTTTTAAGTCGCTTAAAATTTCTTCACGTTAATTATCGTTTTCACGTGTTATTAAACATGTTTCTTCTCCAAATTATTGTTTTCCGTGTTATTTGTCAATTACTATTTTTTAATGTATTTCGTCTATCTAAGTATGATATTGCATTTTTTTCCAGTTTTATCTACGTGTTATTAACAGGAGAAACACTTTTTGCGTGTTTTACGTGTTCTATGTTATCGATTTACGTGATTCTAATATGGTTTTTAATCGTTTTTTATAATTAGGATTCTTTAGAGGTGTTTTATCTGATAAAACATTACGAACAGCATTTTCACATTTTATAAAACTAAACTGTTTTATTAGTGGATAGGAACGTAAAAGATTT
>NW_013686444.1:0-1315 GCF_000517525.1 Limulus polyphemus | reverse complement strand
GACGAGGAACCCACTTATAGTCTACACTTAAAACTTGATAACAAGGGACCCACTTATAGTCTTCACTTAAAACTTGATAACGAGGGACCCACTTATAGTCTTCACTTAAAACTTGATAACGAGGGACCCACTTATAGTCTACACTTAAAACTTGATAACAAGGGACCCACTTATATTCTTCACTTAAAACTTGATAACGAGGGACCCACTTATAGTCTTCACTTAAAACTTGATAACGAGGGACCCACTTATAGTCTTCACTTAAAACTTGATAACGAGGAACCCACTTATAGTCTTCACTTAAAACTTGATGACGAGGAACCCACTTATAGTCTTCACTTAAAACTTGATAACGAGGGACCCACTTATAGTCTTCACTTAAAACCAATCAAGTGAAGACTATAAGTGGGTCCCTCGTTTTAATTTGTGAATTAATGACAATTGAAATTTATCTAAATCTTATATACAAAGGAGGATTTTAAAGTTTATCTGAACTGTTTATAACAAAGAAAACCCAATCTTTCATGTGACAGTGTTTTAAAAGTACTGAAAACTATTAATATTATTTCCCGATCAGAGAAAGTTGATTTCTTACAGCAAAAGTAAAGATCAACCTGGTAACGAGTATAGCTAATTAAATATTCTTTTCATACATTCTGAATTAGAAAGATTAGAATCCATAATTTGATCAATTGGGTACCCTCACTATTAACAATATTTCCAGCCGTAAACCCAATAATATCCCACGATGTTCGGCCAGTTAAAGATATTTAGGTTTGTCCTAAATACACATGTTACGGTAATGATGTGAAACGATCAAGGTTGTTAGAAGTATAAAAATTAAAGGCAATAAATTTAAACATTCTAACCAGTATGTTAAGTATTGGTAAAGAAAATATAAACTATATCTTATTTAAAGATCACACAAACACTAGCTATTGGCTTCAAGTACGGTCATAAATTTAACGTTCATTGAACAACATTACATCACTATGACTACATACAAGCAGAACTTTTCACAGTCCTTCCTAAAAACATCTTGTGACCAATTAAAACCCACTAAACAGTGTAACTTTAGGTGTAGAGTCAAACTACACATTACCGAGAATACAGCAACAAACTAGTGTGTATGGAGATGCAATAAATTAAATGAATACCTGAACCATACAATAAATAGCTGTAATATTGGATCTGTAATATAACAATGTTAAACACCCTATGTCTAACACAACTAACTTATGTCACAAAACAACAAACATGGTCTTGTAATATAACAATGTTAAACACCCTATGTCTAACACAACTAACTTCTGTC
>NW_013686443.1:0-1315 GCF_000517525.1 Limulus polyphemus | reverse complement strand
GGGAAACAGGGAAAGTCAATGGTCAAACATTACTCATCAAGTTAACCAACAGGGTAGGTAAGTTGGGAAACAGGGAAAGTTAATGGTCAAACATTACTCATCAAGTTAACCAACAGGGTTTGTAAGTAGGGAGACGAAGACGGAGTTAATTCACAAACATTAATTACCAGAACAACAATATTTGTAGGTAAACATGAAAATATGTTTGATATTAGTCATCCCAATAATGAACAAAAAACAGTTTTTCAAGAAACCAGAACCACTACTACACTTTACAACAGTTTTCTCTCCGCTCATAAGTGTTCATTTTTGGTGTATATTACATTAAATACCTGATTTTCACCCAGTCCACACAGCTAGGACTTGCCATGAGTGTTTCCAAGTCATCTCGCCCACGATATAAAGGAGGACGTTCGTTTATCTTCTGGGGGATTCGTTCAAGAAGACCAATGGGGATGTACCTAAGGAATATAGAGTGAACTTTATATTGGGATCCAAACAACTTGGTCAATGTGAGAACAGTGTTTGTAATTTCTCTTTTCCACCTCAAGAAACTCATACTAACGTCGATATTTGAAGGCTAAGTAAAAGAATTGTTACCCCTTTATTTTCAACGTGCATCTATGCAACAAGTGCGTATGAAATTAGTCTTAATAAATACATCCTAGTATGTATGTCACTCTAGCCTACTGGCAGTCGTACAACACTATTCATATGAAATACATTTCTAGTACTGCCCTAGTTATAGTATTTAAACATTTCTTGAACTTTTAAATGGCCCAAACTGCAAGCTTTTAGCTGTACTGTTAGTGTTAATGTAAGTGACACTATGCATGGTGAAACACCATGCTGAAGTTTGTAGTTTAGATGATCGGGCTTACCTTGTAACTTAAGCTGTTAATCCGACAGATGTAAAAAGTTATGCTTGTAACTTAAGCTGTTAATCTGACAGATGTAACAAGTCACATTTGTAACTTAAGCTGCTAATCTGATAGATGTAACAAGTTATGCTTGTAACTTAAGTTGTTAATATGACAGATGTAACAAGTCACATTTGTAACTTAAGTTGTTAATATGACAGATGTAACAAGTCACATTTGTAACTTAAGCTGTTAATCTGACAGATGTAACAAGTTATGCTTGTAACTTAAGTTGTTAATATGACAGATGTAACAAGTCATACTTATCAAGTTTACTGTAAAACACACATACCTGTACAGGAAAGAAAGCCATTCAAGAAGGAATCTTCGGGTTTTTTCAACTCCCTGTTATGTAAAGATGGAAAATATTACGACTTGATTACTATTACAGCTTA
>NW_013686442.1:0-1315 GCF_000517525.1 Limulus polyphemus | reverse complement strand
ATGAAAATAATCAAATAATCCGCGCCATTTCTCCTTACCGGTTAAGTTCTTCTTTGACTTCATACGCGTTTGAACAGTGTTGTAGAATTAAGGTGAATTATAGCACCCTTCCCCTGAAGACGCACTCACATTTACAAATGCTGAACGACAGTAATGCGATGTATGTTTAAGCTTTCATTTAACAGGCTTCGATCACCATTTATTTTGAGAACTATTATTTTCTCCGGTGATTTATGTTTCGTAGCCATATTCCATTTTCCTGCTATTTGATGTTTTTTGATTATTTGTTACTTGGGCTGTTTTTCTCTGTCATAGGTTTCGTTACCTTCTCACTACTATTTGAATGAAAGTGATTACAATGGATAATCCAGGTTTGCAATATGTAAATCTTGATCTTCCATTGGAGCCAGTGAAATATGGCAGTCAATTCGCTGCAGACCAAGCATATTAAACAAACTATGAATCAAAGCTATAATTGTCTTGTTTAAAGGCACACATTAACCCTAGAACAAATGATGGCCTTCATACGGATCCAATCAGCTTTTTAAAATAACGATGGCCTCCGCATGGAGCTAATCAGCTTTTTAAAATAATGATGGTCTCTGTATGGATCCAATCAACTTTTTAGATTAATGATGATACCCTCAACATGGATCTAATCAGCTTTTTAGAATAATGATGTCCTCTGTATGGATCCAATCAACTTTTTCGAATAATGAAGATGGCCTCTACATGGATCTAATCAGCTTTTTAAATTAATGATGGCCTCCACATGGATCCAATCAACTTTTTAGAATAATGATGATGGCCTCAACATGTATCTAATCAGCTTTTTAGAATAATGATGGCCTAAACATGGATCCAATCAGCTTCTTAAAATAATGATGGCCTGAATATAGATCCAGTCAAGTTTTTAGAATTAATGATGGTCTTCATATGGATCCGATCAACTTTTTTAGAAAATTTTCTAAACTATTTATGCATCAAATTATCTATGGGCCCATCTTTTATTTAGTTCCATGATATCTAATGATATACGAGTTACGCAAAAAACAACAACAACAACAACTGTAAACAAGTTATGATCAGTATTGCAATAATGTCACTGTTCATTACTGGGGTATCCTATGTATTTTACATAAAAATAACAAAAACAATTGTAAACAAGTTATGGTCAGTATTGCAATAATGTCACTGTTTATTACTGGGGTATCCTATGCATTTTACATAAAAACAACAACAACAACTGTAAACAAGTTATGGTCAGTATTGCAATAACGTTACTGTTTATTACTGGGGTATCCTATGTATTTTA
>NW_013686441.1:0-1316 GCF_000517525.1 Limulus polyphemus | reverse complement strand
CGAAAATACGTACATAGAAGAGTAATTAAAAAACAATTTAAAGAAAAATCGTACGTAGAGAATAATTTAATGACAATCATACACGAAGAGTAATTAAAGAACAATTTAACGAAAATCATACATAAAGAATAATTAAAAGAACAATTTAACGAAAATCACACATAAAGAATAATTAAAAAAAACAATTTAACGAAAATCGTACGTAGAGAGTGATTAAAAGAACAATTTAACGAAAATCGTACATAAAGAATAATTAAAAAACAATTTAAAGAAAATCGTACGTAGAGAATAATTTAATGACAATCATACACGAAGAGTAATTAAAAGAACAATTTAACGAAAATCATACATGAAGAGTAATTAAAGGAACAATTTAATGACAACCATACATAAAGAATAATTTAGCGAAAATCGTACATAAAGAGTAATTAAAATAACAATTTAACGTAAATCATACATAAAGAAGCCACTCCGAGGTACCTTACTTTCATTGTTTAAACAATAGCCACTCTGAGGTAACTTACTTTCATTGTAATTTGTTCTTTGAGAAAAAATATCATAATCGTAAGCAATTATATTTAGGCATGTATATTACAATAAATAAAATTATCGCTGAAAGTATTGCTTTGTCCTGCATCAGGGAAGGTTTGAAAATAATAATGTTTATAAAAAAACTTTTCTTTTTTATTTTATAACATTTTTTTGCCAATTACCAAACAACTGTCAAAAGATTTTTTGTTTCTCACTTTAACCTAGCCTGAATCTAATTTTTGTTGAAAAAATAATAATAATAATATTCCCACATTATTTACGTCGTATATCTACGATTTTTTTTCAATTCTCATTTATATCTACGACTGCAAAACATTTTACTTCTGCATTTCTTCCTTCTAGACAAAAAAAAAAAAGTTTATTTACAGTAAAACGTTTGTTTTGACAGATTAATAATATGACCAATGGAGGAGATTTAAATTACACCTCACCTGGAAGCTCAGTCTCAGTTGGACAAGTTGTATGCGACCTTCTTGCAAGAAATGTAACAGACGCTCCGATTGGTCTCTTCATCAGTGTGTGCGATATGGAAGACCTCTATGATACAAAATTAAGATCAAAGCAAAACCTATGCTGCGTAAATGGCAAATACTCAAATTGCGCTACCGAAACTACCTTCGACTTCTAGGTTTCACAACAGATATTGTGTATCACAAACTCTTTATGTATGATTTTCGCTAAATTCTTATTTTAATTACTTTCTACGTACGATTTTCGTTAAATTGTTTTTTTAATTATTATTGTTTACACAATGAAAGTAAGTT
>NW_013686440.1:0-1316 GCF_000517525.1 Limulus polyphemus | reverse complement strand
CATTTTTACCACACAAGTACTAAATATGTACTGGTAAACTCACAGAAAGAAAATCATTACCATATTCAACTGCCACAGTTATTAGCCGAGACAAACCTTCCCAACTGCTACTTTAGATATTCACTTCTAAGATTACAACGATATCCTGTTCATAATAATGTATAAGAATAAAACCTACAGACGTACAACACAAACTCTTAAAACATATAGATGTACAATAAAAACTCTTAAAACATATAGACATACAACAAAACTCTTAAAACATATAGAGGTACAACAAAAACTCTTAAAACATATAGACATACAACAAAACTCTTAAAACATACAGAGGTACAACAAAACTCTTAAAACATATAGATGTACAATAAAAACTCTTAAAACATATAGATGTACAATAAAAACTCTTAAAACATATAGACATACAACAAAACTCTTAAAACATATACATACAACAAAACTCTTAAAACATATAGACATACAACAAAACTCTTAAAACATATAGACGTACAACAAAAACTCTTAAAACATATAGACATATAACAAAACTCTTAAAACATATAGACATACAACAAAACTCTTAAAACATATAGACGTACAACAAAAACTCTTAAAACATATAGACATACAACAACACTCTTAAAACATATAGACATACAATAAAAATTTTAAAACATATAGACATACAACAAAACTCTTAAAACATATACATACAACAAAACTCTTAAAACATATAGAGGTACAACAAAACTCTTAAAACATATAGACATACAATAAAACTCTTAAAACATATAAACATACAACAAAACTCTTAAAACATATGCATACAACAAAACTCTTAAAACATATAGGCATATAACAAAACTCTTAAAACATATACAAAATTTTAAAACATATAGATATACAACAAAAACTCTCAAGAAAAGAGCTTTAAGCAAAACTTGACTTCACAAAATAGGCATATTACATGACTTCATTTTCATTTACGCCACGATAAGTAAGAAAATGGAAAGGTTAACAATAAAATAAAACCTGTTATAATTAAGAATTAGGTTACCAACTTAATGAAAATAAAACCTGTTACAATTCATAATTAGTTCACCAACTTAATGAAAGTAAAAGCTTTTAACAACTCAGAATTATAACATAAACATTATAACGTGAGACACTTAATTTTATATTACTTCGAAGAAAAACAACTGAACTAGTATTTTCTCAGTATTAGCAGAGGATATAATATAACAACATACAGAAACTAAAATTATAAACATCTCAAGCTAGATATGCATTTTGTCAAATATAGCATGAACACAAAAATG
>NW_013686439.1:0-1316 GCF_000517525.1 Limulus polyphemus | reverse complement strand
TTCAAGTAGCTGAAGACTTAGAAATAACGACCCGGTCTTGATAGAGGAGTAAGTAAGTATAGTGAAAGAGAATGCAGGAGGCACTGATGTCATATATATCCTAATGATGACAGCCACAGCCAAGAAGTGAAAGAAAACATGTCTTCAGAGAAAGTAGGCATAATGAACATGAAACTCGAACAGAACCCGTGTAAGATCACATGAAAGTAACAGTCAAGCATGGGAGTAGGATGATGGGTCAGTGAAGAAGGAAAGATTGAAACAAAGTTGGAGAGGACAGGAGAATATAAATTTGACAGTAATAGGAAAGGCAAAATGTATTAGATTGCATGACCCAAGAGCCAGCAACAGTTGAAACTGACAATTCATGGTCAAACATCCATGTGGAAAAGGCCAAAAGGTGGGCCACAGTAGGATCGCCTGGAGAAAGGGAGAGACTGATGGATCAATGTCAAAGTACCACTTCCATTGGTAAACAGATCGAGTTGAAGGAAGGCAGGAATGGGATATGAAAGAGGCTACATGATCAAAGAATTCAACCCTGCATGCAATGGAATGGAAAAATCCTAGCACGTGAATATGATGGGTGAAAGAGGTATGTGGATAGATCAAGAAATTGGCAGAGGAAGAGGGAGCATGGATGCTAACTGATGAAGTGGAAGAAATTAGACAAACCCAATGAGAATAAGCCCAAAATGGAAGCAAAGAGTCCTGAAATAGGTAACCCTTGGCAGTGGATATAAGAAACAACTGTGAAACTGTCAGAGTGATAATTACCAACCAATCTCTGAGTAGAGGAAAGAAATGGGAAAACATCTAAAGGACAGCGAGAAATTCAAAGATGTTGGTGTGCAGTAAATCGTTCTCCACAACCCACACACTCAAAGTCATGTAGTCACAGTCAAGCCATCAAGACAAATTCTCGAGAAGAGAAGAAGGGAGGTGCACAGTCGAGGAACCCACAAAAGATTCTACTGGTTCCACAATTTTCACAGGAAGAGGAATGAATAAGTAATTCAAGAGAAGCCAGAGTTTCAAATACAAAAAAACCTCATGTTTAGAGCATAAAAGAGAAGCACAAACCTTGATGACAAGACATTCCATTGCTTGTAAGAGAAGTGGTGAAGGCTGAGCCAGACTGAGATGGGAGGTGAAGAATATGCCCAGATGTACCAAATATTGGATGGGCATGAGAAGACTTGGAAGGTTTGAAAAGTTATCCCAGCTAAGCAGCCTCTTACAGAGGCAGGTGTGAGAAATTCCTCTTGAGAAAGAGTGAGGAAAAGCCAATCATTCATGTAATAATGGAACCTCAG
>NW_013686438.1:0-1316 GCF_000517525.1 Limulus polyphemus | reverse complement strand
CACTAATCGTTGGTAAAAGAGTAGCCCAATAGTTGGCTGTGGGTGGTGATGACTAGCTGCCTTCCCTCTAGTCTTAGACTGCTAAATTAGCGACAGCTAGCGCAGATAGCCCTAGTGTAGCTTTGCGCGAAATTCAAAATCAAACAAGTTAAGGGATATACTGAGGATTAATTATACTTTGTAAGAACGAATGATGTTTCAAGTTTGTCTCTCTTTTGGAACCTCTTCTCCTGTCTTTGACAACACTCATTCTGATGTCCTTGATTATAATTTAAATCACAGAAATTCTGTTTGACCACACAACTGCAGCTTCCTGCATATTTGAATGTGGTTTTGAAAACCCATATCCACATACAGTGAAGAGTCTATAGAAAGTTTATCAAAATGTTTGGTTCAAGATTTACCTCACTATCTTTGGAAGAGATTTGTGCAAAAGAAACCGTACTGTTCGGCAACAGTATTTATTTGGTCATCTTTATCTTGAAAATAACTGTTAATTTCAAGGTTAGAGTGGAAGCCTTGTCACTTTCAAATCTTTCTTTACTGTATAGTTAATATTACTGAAGTTAGGGCCAGCTTGTTTTGGGGGGATTAGAAAGTTTTCTCTGTTGTTTTTTTTGTTTCCATAGTCTTCCACTTTGTAGATTATAAAATTGTTCTTTATTTGTTCAGAGTGTTGTTTTGGAGCCTTTGTTGTTTGAGTTTTTTTGCTTTCTTGGGAAACACTGGTGGCTCCCTTTTTCAAAATATTATGTTCTTTAGTTGTATATTGTTTTGAACAACAATCTTGCTAATGAGTATCCTTTATTGGAAAGGGGTGTGACATGTTTCTCAGGTCACAAGTGTACTTGTGGCAGTATTGCACTTTCAAGTCGTCCACATGTCCAGAAATGTATATGTATATTAGCATATATATAAGTTGATCTTATGAAGTGAAGTTAACTATATGCAGTTGTTTTTGGTTATTATTTCTGGCATTTCTCCTTACTGTATTCCAGAAATTACACTCAATTCTTTCTTACATTCTTTCCTTAAAGACAACATCAATCAAATCACATCTTAACTGTGGAGGAAGAGACAAGGAAAAGTAAAGAAGTGGTTATAAATGTTTGTACGTACGAGGTGTCTCGAACAAGAGTAGGTACATTTAATTTTAGACAGAGTTCTTAAATGTGAATCTAATGAAATCATCTTTTGTCTAACCTTTCTTTGTATTCTTCAAGAACTATAGAACTGTCAACTTTTTTAAAAATCTGATATACAAAGTAACAAAAAGAATCAACAGTAAATCATGATATGGTATGTTAAAGAACATT
>NW_013686437.1:0-1316 GCF_000517525.1 Limulus polyphemus | reverse complement strand
ATTTTCTAGAAACCTACATGTTAATAAAAGTATTTTCTTCGAGGAATTACTTATGTTAAATTTTTAGGTTCTCTAACAGTTTTGCGTTTTTAACAAATGAGCTGAATTATGCAATTAAATAAATAAAGACATGATAGGTAACGCTATAGAAACAAGCTTTAAGATGATTTTTGTCAAAAAACTCATTTTTGTTAATTCAAAATTTATGTCCGGTAAGTACTGAAAATGTTACCTTAATCATCAGCTGTCAATTTAACAATCTTAGAATTGTTAAAAGTATGTTTAGTTAGTTTATTTGATCTCTTGTAAAACCTAACAAGACGACTCCCCTCACTATGTAATTTAAAATATAAAATTCTCGAAAATTTCCAAATGTTTTATTATAATTTTCCTTAATGCTTACAAATTGTTATTCGCTATTTTGCAATATTCTTCAGTAACATTCTCAGACTATTTTTATAATGTTTCCCGTCGTTTTGTATAATAAATTAGACTATCAATTTCGCAGTTAATTTATTATGGTCTGCAGGAAAACATTGTTTTGGTTTTATTTGTAACTGTTGTCTCTGTTCCTAAACAAGGAAGAAAAACGAGACGTACAACTGAAGCGACAATCAAACATCATAACGCACCCATTTAAAGGCCTGAAAGATCCAAAGAAACATCAAGTAGAGGAATCAAACAAGTTGACAAAAGAGAATGAAGAACTTAAAATAAAAGTCGAAGAAATGCGCCAAGAAACTGTAAAAATGAGAAACAAATATTCTTTATCCAAGGAAGGTAATTAAATAGTTCATATTTACTACATTAAGTCAAATCTTAAAACATTTTAAAATCTACACTTTGTTTTGTTTGTTTGTTTTTCTGAGCGTGATCTTGGATGATGCTATTTTAAATGCATCCATAATGAAATGAAATCATATGAAGTAAACTCACTCCAGTAACTTTCTTTGGATCAAATGTTTTTGGCAACTGATTAATTTTTAAATTGTTACATGCAACAAATTTCATTTGTTCAACAACAAAAACTACTCTTAGTTCTGTTTATTTCTCAAACAAACATTATATGTTGTTAGATGTAGACTAGATCTATCGTCAGCTGCAAATGTCATTATTTTAATTAATGAAATAAAAGATTTCTTCTTTTCATTGAGATTAATACATCTTGTTTACCTGGAAAATTGCAAGATACATACGATACATAACGCAAAACTACTTATTTAAACGATTTTGTATTTCTGTCGATTGTACTTAATTTTCTAAGGTTGCATTTAGATTAATACTAGACCACCGTGACCCGTTGGTCATTCAGAGTG
>NW_013686436.1:0-1316 GCF_000517525.1 Limulus polyphemus | reverse complement strand
TTATGGCTGTAGTCCTGGCACCATCTCCTGAGTTTTCTAAAATCTTATGGCTGCAGTTCTGGTACCATCTCCTGATGTTTCTAGAATATTATAGCTGTAGTCCTGGCACCATCTCCTGATGTTTCTAGAATCTTATGGCTGTAGTCCTGGCCCCATCTCCCGAGTTTTATAGAATCTTATGGCTGTAGTCCTGGCACCATCTCCTGAGTTTTCTAGAATCTTATGGCTGTAGTCCTGGCACCATCTCCTGAGTTTTCTAGAATCTTATGGCTTTAGTAGTGGTACCATCTCCTGAGGTTTCTAGAATATTATGACTGTAGTACTGGCACCATCTCCTGATGTTTCTAGAATCTTATGGCTGTAGTCCTGGCACCATCTCCTGAGTTTTCTAGAATATTATGGCTACAGTCCTGGTACCATCTCCTGAGTTTTCTAGAATCTTATGGCTGTAGTCCTGGCACCATCTCCTGAGTTTTCTAGAATCTTATGGCTGTAGTAGTGGTACCATCTCCTGAGGTTTCTAGAATCTTATGGCTGTAGTCCTGGCCCCATCTCCTGAGTTTTCTAGAATCTTATGGCTGTAGTACTGGCACCATCTCCTGAGTTTTCTAGAATATTATGACTGTAGTACTGGCACCATCTCCTGATGTTTCTAGAATCTTATGGCTGTAGTCCTGGCACCATCTCCTGAGTTTTCTAGAATATTATGACTGTAGTACTGGCACCATCTCCTGAGGTTTCTAGAATCTTATGGCTGTAGTCGTGGCACCATCTCTTGAGTTTTCTAGAATCTCATGGCTGTAGTCGTGGCACCATCTCCTGATGTTTCTAGAATCTTATGGCTGTAGTCCTGGTACCATCTCCTGAGTTGTCTAGAATATTATGGTTGTAGTCCTGGCACCAGCTCCTGAGTTTTCCAGAATCTTTTGGCTGCAGTCCTGGCATCATTTCCTGAGTTTTCTAGAATCTAATGGCTGTAGTCCTGGCACCAGCTCCTGAGTTTTCTAGAAACTTATGGCTACAGTCCTGGCACCAGCTCCTGAGTTTTCTAGAATCTCATGGCTGTAGTCGTGGCACCATCTCCTGATGTTTCTAGAATCTTATGGCTGTAGTAGTGGTACCATCTCCTGAGTTTTCTAGAATCTCATGGCTGTAGTCCTGGCACCAGCTCCTGAGTTTTCTAGAATCTTATGGCTGTAGTCGTGGCACCATCTCTTGAGTTTACTAAAATATTATGGCTGTAGTCCTAGCACCATCTCCTGAGTTTTCTAGAATCTCATGGCTGTAGTCCTGGCACCATCTCCTGAGGTTTCAAG
>NW_013686435.1:0-1316 GCF_000517525.1 Limulus polyphemus | reverse complement strand
CTCCATCCTTCTAAATTGGCTGGAATTACTACTGTGTCTCTAGACACCCCAGATCGTTCGGTCCTATATATTGAACTACGACAACGTTACTCCATCCTTCTAAATTGACTGGAATTACTACTGTGCCTCTAGGTGGAGTAACGTTGTCGTAGTTCGATATACAGGACCGAACGATCTGGGGTGTCTAGAGACACAGTAGTAATTCCAGCCAATTTAGAAGGCGGAGTAACGCTATCGTGGTTCGATATACAGAACCGAACGATCTGGGGTGTTCCTTCTAAATTGGCTGGAATTACTACTGTGCCTCTAGACATCCCAGATCGTTCGGTCCTGTATATCGAACTACGACAACGTTACTCCATCCTTCTAAATTGGCTGGAATTACTACTGTGCCTCTTGGTAAATTATCAGCACTAACTTACAATATCGTTGCATTAATTAGTTTGTTTGGGTTTTTGTTATGCACAAAGCTTCTCGATGGGATCTCCGTGTCCTGCCCACCACAGGTATCGAACCCCGATTTTAACGTCGTATAAAGTTCTGCTCAATCAATACTTCGCTAACATTTAGGAATGGCGTTCAACCATGACGATGGTTGAACCAAAACTTCAGTCTCGTTTTCATAAAGATAAGACTCACCCAGCTTAGACTCGTATGGTTGTTGATTCTTAGAGCAGCGAAACTGTTTAGCAGCCTGTATAATTGTCAGTCAGAAATCCGCTAAACACTTTCTTGTGTATTCGTATATCGAATTTAAAATAAATACGTTTTATCAGAATTGACATTTAATTGAACTCGAAATTGTCTCAAACAAATTTTTCTGTTTCCAGCATTCCTTTTTGTTTTTTAAAGTTTCAGAATCGATAGCGCATGCCCTAATTTAACATGCGGAGTAAACACGAGTAGTAATATTATAATGTTATGTGTTGTCACATGTTAAGGACCTAAACCAAAACTGTTTTCCACACTGAGCTACTATAAAGCCAGACAGAGCTAGAGTTTAGCTCACTCTTGATAAGTTAAACACACTGTTTTATGAAATATTTCTTCATATTGCGGACCACGAATCGGGCTTTTGAGTGCTTAATACGACCCAATGGCCGCTCTACATCAAATGAGGCCAGGTGTTCAATTTTGTTGCAAATTGTTTAGCTTTCTCAGCTAGAGCACTCGTGACGCCGACAGCAATGCATGAAACACGCTTTCACGAATCATGATTTGTGTTTCACGAACCTGACTCAAGATGTTAACATATTTGTACACTCACAGTTCTCTTACATTTTTAGTTCCCTGTCTGCAGAGGTTAACATAAGTAT
>NW_013686433.1:0-1317 GCF_000517525.1 Limulus polyphemus | reverse complement strand
CTGCCACAAGAGCCTAGCTCAGCATCTTTTAGTATAGGGCCTAGGATGGTTCAACAAAAATGTCATTCTTAAAACCGGTGACATAGGGTTATTTCGATAGATCTTCATGAATGAAGCTCGGTAAAACTTCTAACACAAAACAAAAAATAATAATTATGAAAACATGTCATGATGAAATCTATATATATTATAATATGGTGGTACTGTACTGGGCATTATTCTTATATTTACTCTTCATTGCAGAAATGGCATTTATAATTTGAGAATTGCTAGAGAAGTCATCTTGTAGTGCATCGTGCATCTGCTTCAACTTCAGCATTGCATCTTTGGGCTTTACTAAGCCGTTAGTTTTACAAAATATTGAAACTAATGGTTTCTTATATATATATATATAATTCCAGTCCCCTTTTTGAAGATAACGATACTATTGTGCCAATTCTTTTATGTTTCGCTGTCAATATGGTAATCAATTGACGAATTTCCGATTCAGCTGCTATGGTAAATCGATAGAGTTTTCTTCGAATAAGTTCTTCCATCATCCGAACTGAACCCACGATTTAGTTTAATCGCTATATTTAAACCATCACATTCATAACCACATCTAGAACATTTGAAGCATCTTTCATTGCTACATCGTTTTACTTTACATTTACAAGTTAACTTCTCTATGTTGTTTCTCATGGTCTCGGATCAGGTCACGGATCAGGTCACAGGTCAGATTACAGGTCTGGTTCAGACCTCGAAAATAGTGCCAGATGTCTTATTTTTGTTTAATTAAAACAACCCAAGCCTTTTCAGAGCTGGCTCGTTTGGCAGATGTTAATTTTGATAAATTTGATCAACAGCCAAATGTAGTTTTTCAAAAGGAATGTTATTTTACATCAAAACTTGCACAACACACATTTTTATCAAACCTTAAATCCTGTATTTCATTAGAGAGAACAAAACATTCGTGTGAAAAACTTTTTTTTCTGTTTCACTAAAAATATAATCAGAAAAGTTCAATATTACTTTATCAGGATGCTTCATAAATGTATTAGCATTTTATTTTCTAACCGATTTAATTTATTCAATTACTTTTGCGTGCATTTAAATAATAATTTACTATTTGGTGTAATAATCCAATTATTCAGACGAATATAGTCCCTCTCTATATATACATATATATATATATACGTCTAGATAAATATTCATTATTTTGTTTTTTAAAGAGAAGAAGCATCTTCAAACTTAGGTTTGATTGTTTTATAGATGTCAATTTAATTTATTTCAAAACTTAACAACATTTCTTAATTTGTTTATTTATTTAGTAATAAC
>NW_013686432.1:0-1317 GCF_000517525.1 Limulus polyphemus | reverse complement strand
TAGAAGAGCTTTTGAAAACAGAGTGGATCTCAGAAATGTTGTGTGAAAAAAGAAAGGTCTATCTTTCGAAATTGCTCGGGTTATAGCGTTTTTATTCATTTCTATGAAACTTCTTGAACCTTCGTGTTTTTCTAACATCATAAAAATAAGTCTTAAAATTCTACATACCATAAGGCAAATACTTTCAGTTTACTCACCAAGACAGGATGAAGGTGGAGATTCACCTTGGGATAAGATGGATTCTATTGTTGGCTGTTTGTTTGTTAGCTTTAGAACAAAGCCACATTGGGCTATATGCTGTGTCCACGGTGGGAAATCGATCCCCAGTCTTTATCGTTGTAACTCGATACATTACTGCTGTCCCATCAGAGGAATATTCTTGGCTGTTCAGGGGCATACTGTTTATATTGGCTGTAACCGAGGAAAGTTTGATATTTTTCACACATTTCTAGCTGTTGTTAATCTGTACTTTCTCTGTGTTTTAGTTGAAAATGAAGGTTCTGCTTTTGAGTTTAGTGAAAAGAGAACAACAACCAGAGTTAAAAAATGTTGAAGATAAAATCAATTGTATACTTAAGCAGCAATTATAAAATGAAAGAGAGTGTTTCATTCTTTTAATTCTCTACACAGTCAAATATAATACCTCTGAAAGTTTATCTGTTTTTGTGTCGTTAATAGTCCTTACTTTCAGTTTTATATTCAGTTGCAGAGATTTTAACAAGAAACTGAATTTAAATTCAAATATTTATTTTAACAGCTATAACGACAGACCTTAGAATAAAACATGGGTTTACCCGATTTTTTCATTGTTGTTTCTTATATGAATTCATGTTGAAATAGTTTAAAATATTTCACATTCATTTGCTGCAAAAAATATATTCATCAACAAAAGTTTATTATTTTCAGGTGCAACATATAAGAGGTCTCGAACTTCTATCTACCCATTTCTAGTAGTAAATAATATTTATTATTTAAAACATTAAGTTGCATACTTTCACTAACAACAAACCAGAAGTAAACATTGTAATAGGTTCTTCAAACGATAAGAAGAACGTAACTTCTAATTTATGTTTATAGCATAACATTTAAACTTTTTGTGTGAATTCAGCCTTATAGAATTTAGAATCTCACCAATATAAGAACCGCATGACATTTATGTTTCATTAATAACAGGAATACTAGAAAATAATGCTTCCTTTAATACGACAGCTGTTAGGTAATTCACATTGCACGTGGTTGTGTTTGTTATTGTTACAACATATACAGTTCACAACTGTTAGAACAATTTTTTAGTGTATTAGTTTAGTTAGCCACCCG
>NW_013686431.1:0-1317 GCF_000517525.1 Limulus polyphemus | reverse complement strand
ACACTGTACTAGCGTTCAATGTGGTATTGAAATGTTCTATTCAAATGTAATTCTGAAATTAAAAACTATAGAATTACCGGTCACTAAATAAACAGATAATGGAGAGTATTTTTATAACAAGCAGATTAAAATTGTAGTGTTTTCAAGAATTGTGGTTAGCACTTGTAGCTGTCGAAACAGAAGTCGTTGTAGAGTGGCTACGAGTTTCACATAGTGTGTATAGCACTAGAAGCCGACCAAACATAAGTCTTTAGAGTGGCTACAAGTTTCACATAGTGTAGATAGCACTAGAAGCCGACCAAACACAAGTCTTTAGAGAGTGGCTACAAGTTTCACATAGTGTGGTTAGCACTACAAACCAACCAAACACAAGTCTTTAGAGAGTGGCTACAAGTATCACATAGTGTGGATAGTACTAGAAGCCGACCAAACACAAGTCTTTAGAGAGGCTACATTCACATAGTCTGGTTAGCACTAGAAACCAACCAAACACAAGTCTTTAGAGAGTGACTACAAGTATCACATAGTGTGACTAGCACTAGAAGCCGACTAAACACAAGTCTTTAGAGTGGCTACAAGTTTCACATCGTGTGGCTAGCACCAGAAGCCGACCGAACACATGTCGTTGTAGAGTGGCTACAAATCTCACATAGTGTGGTTAACACTAGAAGCCGACCAATCACAAATCGCTGTAGAGCGGCTACAAGTCTCACAAAATGTTTTTAGTAGGATGTGGGCTCACTTTCAGATAACTTCATTAGGAAGTATTTATCTTTCTATAGAGCAATGTTCTAGTGGTGAGCGTGCCATTTTAGCCTCTGTGGTTCACGTCACGTTGGGGTGTTGTAAGGGTGACAGTCAAATCCCACTATTCGATTAGAGTAGCCCACTAATTGTGGGTGGGTGCTGTTGACTATCTACCTTTCATCTAGTGAGTCTATTATATCAATTTAAAATTAGGGCGGTCTAGCACGAGTTAGCATTTTTGTAGCTTTGGGCGAATATGTAAAATAAAGAAATAATGTATATAGAATCTTGATGTCTATAGACGCTTGAGAACTCAATAACATTTCAGTGAACTGGAAATAAATAACATTAAAAAGCTAGCGTCTGAATGTAAAGACCCATGTAAACATTTGCTTCTAGGTGACCGTTGTTTGTTGGTCAAAGAACGCTTCTAGGTGATCCTTGTTTGTTGGTCAAAGAACGCTTCTAGGTGACCCTTGTTTGTTGGTCAACGAACGCTTCTAGGTGGCTCTTGCTCCTTGGTCAAAGAATGCTTCTAGGTGCCCTTGTTTGTTGGTCAAAGAACGCTTC
>NW_013686430.1:0-1317 GCF_000517525.1 Limulus polyphemus | reverse complement strand
GCAGTGTAGAACAAAGTATAAAATTTTATTTTTTAGAACGCCAATAATTCCCTTCAAAAAGCAACTTGTACGTTCATACGTACCTGCTGTTCTACTTGTCTTGATGTTGCCATCGTTCTCTCGTGTGTAGCTTTAGGCACGATTACTACTGTATCTTCAGACGCTTCGTCCATGTGTTAAAACTAGAATACAAGCACGGGCTGTATGTGTAGAGAAAGGAAACCAGTTATGAAATACTAAACCTTAGCATATATTTTTGTTACTTTGTGATACTTAGGATAAGAAGTATTAGTTGCCAATTAGGCTCCAAGGTGACCAACTAGTACCATAATCTAAAGTCAACTAGTACCATAATCTAAAGTCAACTGACTTTAGATTATGGTACTAACTAGTACCATAATCTAAAGTCAACTAGTACCATAATCTAAAGTCAACTAACTAGTACCAGAATTTAAAGTCAACTGGTACCAGAATTTAACGCTAACAGGTACCAGAATCTAAAGTCAACTGATACCAGAATCTAAAGTCAACTAGTACCAGAATCTAAAGTCAACTGATACCAGAATCTAAAGTCAACTAGTACCAGAATTTAAAGTTAACAGGTACCAGAATTTAAAGTCAACTGGTACCAGAATCTAAAGTCAACAGGTACCAGAATTTAAAGTCAACTGGTACCAGAATCTAAAGTCAACTGATACCAGAATCTAAAGTCAACTAGTACCAGAATCTAAAGTCAACTAGTACCAGAATCTAAAGTCAACTAGTACCAGAATCTAAAGTCAACTGATACCAGAATCTAAAGTCAACTAGTACCAGAATCTAAAGTCAACTGATACCAGAATCTAAGGTCAACTAGTACCAGAATCTAAAGTCAACTAGTACCAGAATCTAAAGTCAACTGATACCAGAATCTAAAGTCAACTGATACCAGAATCTAAAGTCAACTAGTACCAGAATTTAAAGTTAACAGGTACCAGAATTTAAAGTCAACTGGTACCAGAATCTAAAGTTAACAGGTACCAGAATTTAAAGTCAACTGGTACCAGAATCTAAAGTCAACTAGTACCACAATCTAAAATCATCTAGTACCAGAATCTAAAGTCAACTGGTACCACAATCTAAAGTCAACTGGTACCACAATCTAAAGTCAACTGATACCAGAATCTAAAGTCGACTTTAGATTCTGGTACCTGTTAGCGTTAAATTCTGGTACCAGTTGACTTTAAATTCTGGTACTAGTTGACTTTAAATTCTTGTACTAGTTGACTTTAGATTCTGGTACTAGTTGACTTTAGATTCTGGTATCAGTTGACTTTA
>NW_013686429.1:0-1317 GCF_000517525.1 Limulus polyphemus | reverse complement strand
TTGTTTGTAATTAAGTGAGTTATTTTGACATGTATCTAAACTTCACCCAAAAACCGTGCAACAGACTGTGCAACAGACTGAAGTATTAGAAAATTCCATTTGATGTTATTTTTTTCCCGTTTTTTAGCGAATAAAAAACTACCATCGACTTTCATGAGAACATTACAGTTGGTGTTAATCAATACTATACTGGATGTGGGGTTCACGTGCTGCTAAGGTCTTAGCTTGGAAAACTTTATAACTGATATAAAAGTGATACACTGTATTCTTAAAAGGGATACGTGTTTGGAGGTTGGGAGTGACAAATTATAACCTTTTTACATTAAAAAAGGTTATGTTTAAAAGATAAAATCATGGATGACATTATGAATGACTAACACAATTCATACTTGTACAAGAATGTGTTGATGACAACTAACACAATTTATACTTGTAGAGGAAGGTGTTGGTGACAACTAACACAGTTCATACTTGTAGAAGAAGGTGTTGGTGAAAACTAACACAATTCATACTTGTGGAAGAAGGTGTTGATGATGACTAACACAATTCATACTTGTAGAAGGTGTTGATGACAACTAAGACAATTCATACTTGTAGAAGAAGGTGTTGATAGTGACTAACACAATTTATACTTGTAGAAGACGGTGTAGGTGATGACAACTAACACAGTTCATACTTGTAGAAGAAGGTGTTGGTGAAAACTAACACAATTCATACTTGTGGAAGAAGGTGTTGATGATGACTAAAAAATTTCCCCTCTCCTCTACCTCACCCTGTGTTACTAATTAATTATATTTTTATTTCACAAAGTTTTTTGTACTTGGTTGAATTTCCTCAACACCTTCTTCCACAAGTATGAATTGTGTTAGTTTTCACCAACACCTTCCTCCACAAGTATGAATTGTGTTAGTTGTCACCAACACCTTCTTTTACAAGTATGAATTGGGTTAGTTGCCATCAACACCTTCTTCTACACGTATGAAATGTGTTAGTTTTCATTAACACCTTCTTCTACAAGTATGAATTGTGTTAGTCACTATCAACACATTCTTGTACAAGTATGAATTGTGTTAGTCACTATCAACACCTTCTTCTACATGTATTAATTGTGTTAGTTGCCATCAACACATTCTTGTACAAGTATGAATTGTGTTACTTGTCATCAACACCTTCTTCTACAAGTATGAATTGTGTTAGTTGCCATCAGCAATACCTTCTTCTACAAGTATGAATTGTGTTAGTCATTATCAATACCTTCTTCTACAAGTATGAATTATGTTAGTTGTCATCAACACATTCTTGTACAAGTATGAATTG
>NW_013686428.1:1639-2317 GCF_000517525.1 Limulus polyphemus | reverse complement strand
GTGTTTCTGTCAGTCAAACTTAGTGCTCGATAATAAGTTACCTAGACTGGTAGGTTTAATCATGTGTCTCTGTCAGTCAAAACTTAGTGCTCGATAATAAGTTACCTAGACTGGTAGGTTTAATCATATGTCTCTATCAATCAAAACTTATTGCTCGATAATAAGTTACCTAGACTGGTAGCTTTAATCATATGTCTCTGTCAGTCAAAACTTAGTGCTCGATAATAACTTACCTAGACTGGTAAGTTTAATCATATGTCTCTGTCAGTCAAACTTAGTGCTCGATAATAACTTACCTAGACTGGTAGGTTTAATCATATTTCTTTGTCAGTCAAAACTTAGTGCTCGATAATAAGTTACCTAGACTGGTAGGTTTAATCATATGTCTCTGTCAGTCAAACTTAATGCTAGATAATAAGTTACCTAGACTGGTAGGTTTAATCATATGTCTTTGTCAATCAAAACTTAGTGCTCGATAATAAGTTACCTAGACTGGTAGATTTAATCATATGTCTCTATCAATCAAACTTAGTGCTAGATAATAAGTTACCTGGACTGGTAGGTTTAATCATATGTCTATGTCAGTCAAACTTAGTGCTCGATAATAAGTTACCTAGACTGGTAGGTTTAATCATATGTCTCTGTCAGTCAAACTTAGTGCTCGATAATAAGTTACCT
>NW_013686428.1:0-639 GCF_000517525.1 Limulus polyphemus | reverse complement strand
TGGTAGGTTTAATCATATGTCTTTGTCAATCAAAACATAGTGCTCGATAATAAGTTACCTAGACAGGTAGATTTAATCATATGTTTCTGTCAGTCAAACTTAATGCTAGATAATAAAGTTACCTAGACTGGTAGGTTTAATCATATGTCTCTGTCAGTCAAAACTTAGTGCTCGATAATAAGTTACCTAGACTGGTAGGTTTAATCATATATCTCTGTAGGTCAAACTTAGTGCTCGATAATAAGATACCTAGACTGGTAGGTTTAATCACATGTCTCTGTCAGTCAAACTTAGTGCTAGATAATAAGTTACCTTGACTGGTAGGTTTAATTATATGTCTCTGTCAGTCAAACTTAGTGCTCGATAAAAAGTTACCTAGACTTGTAGGTTTAATCATATTTCTCTGTCAGTCGAACTTAGTGCTCGATAATAAGTTACCTAGACTGGTAGGTTTAATCATATGTCTCTGTCAGTCAAAATTAGTGCTCGATAATAAGTTACCTAGACTGGTAGGTTTAATTATGTGTTTCTGTCAGTCAAACTTAGTGCTCGATAATAAGTTACCTAGACTGGTAGGTTTAATCATGAGTCTCGGTCAGTCAAACTTAGTGCTCGATAATTAGTTACCTAGACTGGTAG
>NW_013686427.1:0-1317 GCF_000517525.1 Limulus polyphemus | reverse complement strand
CTACTAAATACTGGAAGATAACAGTACTAGTTACTGGAAGATAACAGTACTAGAAACTAAAATATAACACTACTAAATACTGGAATATAACACTACTAGAAACTGGAATATAACACTACTACAAACTGGAATATAACACTACTAAATACTGGAAGATAACAGTACTAGTTACTGGAAGATAACAGTACTAGTTACTGGAATATAACAGTACTACAAAATGGAATATAACACTACTAAATACTGGAAGATAACACTACTAGAAACTGGAATATAACACAACTAGAAACTGGAATATAACACTACTAGATAATGGAAGATAACAGTATTAGTTTCTGGAATATAACACTACTAGATACTGAAATATAACACTACTAGATACTGTAATATAACACTACTAAATACTGGAAGATAACATTACTAGAAACTGTAACATAACACTACTAAATACTGGAAGATAACACTACTAAATACTGGAATATAACAGTATTAGATACTGGAATATAACACTACTAAATACTGGATTATAACACTACTAGAAATCGGAATATAACACTACTAGAAACTGGAATATAACACTACTAGATACTGGAAGATAACACTACTAGATACTGGACGATAACACTACTAAATACTGAAAGATAACACTACTAGATACTGGAAGATAACACTTCTAGATACTGGACGATAACAGTATTAGATACTGGAAGATAACAGTATTGGATACTGGAAGATAACACTACTAGTTACTGGAAGATAACACTACTACGTATTGGAAGATAACACTTCTAGATACTGGAAGATAACAATACCAGATACTGGAAGATAACAGTACTAGATATTAGAAGATATCACTACTAGATACTGGAATATAACACTACTAGATACTGGAATATAACACTACTAGATACTGGAATCTAACACTACTAGATACTGGAATATAACACTACTAGTTACTGAAAGATAACACAACCACTTATTGGAAGATAACACTTCTAGATACTGGAAGATAACAATACCAGATACTGGAAGATAACAGTACTAGATATTAGAAGATATCACTACTAGTTACTGGAAGATAACAGTACTAGTTACTGGAATATAACAGTACTAGTTACTGGAATATAACACTACTAGTTACTGGAAGATAACACTACTAGAAACTGGGATATCACACTACTAGATACTGAAATATAACAATACTAGATACTGGAATATAACATTACTAGATACTGGAATATAACAGTACTTGAAACTGGAATATAACACTACTAGATACTGGAATATTACACTACTAAATACTGGAATATAACACTACTG
>NW_013686426.1:0-1317 GCF_000517525.1 Limulus polyphemus | reverse complement strand
AAGTTCTAGCAGTTTACACAATGTACATTGTAAACAGAAAGTTCTAAGCAGTTACACTAACAGTTATACATTCTGTAAACAGAAAAGTTCTAGCAGTTTACACAATTGTACATTTGTAAACAGAAAAGTTCTAGCAGTTTACACAACAGTTGTACATTTGTAAACAGAAAAGTTCTAGCAGTTTACACAACAGTTGTACATCTGTAAACAGAAAAATTCTAGCAGTTTACACAACAGTTGTACATCTGTAAACAGAAAATTTCTAGCAGTTTACACAACAGTTGTACATCTGTAAACAGAAAAGTTCTAGCAGTTTACACAACAGTTGTACATCTGTAATTAAAATTGAGTTCAGTTTTTAAGATTTGCTTGCTCTACCAAAATAAGGAAGAGAACACAAGAGTTGTAAAGGTTTGTTCAATACACTAAGACATACAAGAGAACACAAGAGTTGTAAAGGTTTGTTCACTACACTAGAACATACAAGAGATGTAAAGGTTTGTTCACTACACTAAGACATACAAGATACAGGAGTTGTAAAGGTTTGTTCACTACACTAAGACATACAAGAGACAGGAGTCGTAAAGGTTTGTTCACTACACTAAGACATACAAGCTACAGGAGTCGTAAAGGTTTGTTTACTACACTAAGACATACAAGCTACAGGAGTTGTAAAGGTTTGTTCACTACACTAAGACATACAAGAGACAGTTGTAAAGGTTTGTTCACTACACTAACACATACAAGATACAGGAGTTGTAAAGGTTTGTTCACTACACTAAGACATACAAGAGACAGTTGTAAAGGTTTGTTCACTACACTAACACATACAAGATACAGGAGGTGTAAAGGTTTGTTCACAACACTAACACATACAAGATACAGGAGGTGTAAAGGTTTGTTCACTACACTAAGACATACAAGAGACAGTTGTAAAGGTTTGTTCACTACACTAACACATACAAGATACAGGAGGTGTAAAGGTTTGTTCACTACACTAACACATACAAGATACAGGAGTCGTAAAGGTTTGTTCACTACACTAAGACATACAAGCTACAGGAGTTGTAAAGGTTTGTTCACTACACTAAGACATACAAGAGACAGTTGTAAAGGTTTGTTCACTTCACTAACACATACAAGATACAGGAGGTGTAAAGGTTTGTTCACTACACTAACACATACAAGATACAGGATTTGTAAAGGTTTGTTCACTACACTAAGACATACAAGATACAAGAGTTGTAAAGGTTTGTTCACTACACTAAGACATACAAGATACAGGAGGTGTAAAGGTTTGTTCACTACACTAAGACA
>NW_013686425.1:0-1318 GCF_000517525.1 Limulus polyphemus | reverse complement strand
TACAAGAAACTTATGCTGTATTGTAATTACTCTATACTTGAGGTACAATAAACTTATGCTATATTGTAATTACTCTATACTTAAGGTACAAGAAACTTATGCTGTATTGTAATTACTCTATACTTGAGGTACAAGAAACTTATGCTATTTTGTAATTACTCTATACTTTAGGTACGAGAAACTTATGCTATATTGTAATTACTCTATGCTTTAGGTACGAGAAACTTATGCTGTATTGTAATTACTCTATACTTGAGGTACAATACACTTATGCTGTATTATAATTACTCTATACTTGAGGTACAAGAAACTCATGCTATATTATAATTACTCTATACTTGAGGTACAAGACACTTATGCTGTATTATAATTACTCTATACATTGTATAATTACTCTATACATGAGGTATAAGAAACTTATGCTATAGTATAATTGTTCTATACATGAGGTACAAGAAACTTATGCTATATTATAATTACTTTATACATGAGGTACAAGAAACTTATGCTATATTATAATTACTTTATACATGAGGTACAAGAAACTTATGCTATAGTATAATTACTCTATATTTGATGTACAAGAAACTTATGCTGTATTATAATTACCCTATACATGAGGTACAAGAAACTTATGCTCTATATATACAGAGAAATATTGTAGTCTCAATCTAATGTTTTTTTTTGTGGATAGTAGTATTTGTATTAATACATACACGTACGCATACATGTCTGTATTCAACTGTCTTGTCAAATCTTATTATAATGAAAGAAAACACTAGAATTTTCCAGTCAATAACACAACCTGAGTAATGTTATAGTCTAAATACAGTCCACATGCTTATAACAAGGGTTAGCAAAAATGGATCACCAAACTACTTCAAGCAGGTTTCAGAACACAGAAGCTCCAACACTTCAAGTAGTTTCAGGACGGAGAAGCTCGAGCACTTCAAGCAAGATTCAGAACACAGAAGCTCCAGCATTTTGGAATAGTTGATTGGTTTCTTTCTTTTATTTATTTAATTTTTTTTGTGGTGGGGGATTTTTGAAACTAATTGAAAGTCCAAGTAAAATATATTTTATACATTACAACAATGGTCACGTGATTGATAAACCCTGTCAAACATTTACATGACACCTACTAACAACAATCACTTGGTTCATATACCTTGTCTAGTATATACATAACACCTATTGACCCAACAATCACTTGGTTCATGTACCTTGTCTAGTATATACATGACACCTACTAACACAACAATCACTCGTTTCATGTACCTTGTCTAGTATATACATGACACCTACTAACACAACAATC
>NW_013686424.1:0-1318 GCF_000517525.1 Limulus polyphemus | reverse complement strand
AGATAGTTATTCTATATAACAAAATATCACGTCAAGCAATAGATGGTTATTCTATATAACAAAATCTCACGTCAAGCAATAGATGGTTATTCTATATAACAAAATCTCGCGTCAAGCAATGGGTGGTTATTCTATATAACAAAATCTCACGTCAAGCAATAGATGGTTATTCTATATAACAAAATATATATTTAAAAAACATAATTCTTCGTATTATTAAATAAACTATAAAAATCCTTAGCTTAGAACACCGTCCTTCTCAGCTGGTCAGTGAGGTCTATTATGGTTGGTTGGTCAGTGAGAAATATTTGGTGTTCAAGTAACCTCTATTATCGTTTGTTGGTCAGTGAGAAATAGTATGGTTGATCTTTACCATTTCTGTGCTGGTCAGTGGGATTTACGGGATTAGTGAATGAAACCAAATTAGTTTGTCAGTGAGATCTGCATGACTGGTCAGTGGAACTTACGAGATTTGTGAACGAGACGAAGCTAGTTTGTTAGAGAGGTCTGCATGGGTGGTCACAAGTGCTACTTTTATTGGTCAGTAAGATCTAAGCAACAAGATTTTCTAAACTTATTTTTACAAATAATTGATAAATAATTAAAATATATAAGAGTAAAGTTCTTTAAGCACAGATAAATACGACAATCAGGATTCACATCTAGGATTCACATTATAATCACATATTGTGATTTCACTTCAACTATAAAAATCATTTCTTAAATCAGCAACTACCGACCAGCCTGGTCTTGTAAATTTCGTTAAATCAAATCAGCTCTTAAATCAGCATATACTGACCAACTTGATCTTGTAAATCTCGTGAAATCAAATCAGTTCTTAAATCAGCATATACTGACCAGCCTAATCTACTAAAAACCTTTAACTGAAACCAATTCCTGGAAACCATTTATAGATCGACTTTAAAGACAAGAATTATGATACTCTGCTTGATCGAGGGAAAACTAAATTAACAAACAAATCATATGATAGAATATTAACAAACAAAATCATATGATAGAGTATTAACAAACAAATCATATGATAGAATATTTAACAAACAAATCATGTGATAGAATATTTAACAACCAAATCATGTGATAGAATATTTAACAAACAAATCATATGATAGAATATTAACAAACAAAATCATATGATAGAATATTAACAAACAAAATCATATGATAGAGTATTAACAAACAAATCATATGATAGAATATTTAACAAACAAATCATGTGATAGAATATTTAACAACCAAATCATGTGATAGAATATTTAACAAACAAATCATATGATAGAATATTAACAAACAAAATCAT
>NW_013686423.1:0-1318 GCF_000517525.1 Limulus polyphemus | reverse complement strand
CCTTAGGAAAACAAGCTATTCAGTCAGGCATAAATTTAGTATCAGATGTTATACAAGATATTTTTTATGCTGGTAAATGATTAGCAATACAAAGAGCTCAGATCCTCGCTCAAGATGCCAAACAAATTGTACAACTTAATACAAAGAAGAAACAGAAAGGCCCTGTGTTTACAATTGCTAAAACCAAGAGGTGAAGAACATCAACTTTTGTTTGACAAATAATCATGACTCCCCTATCACATGAAAAGTCCTGTCAATGTCCAAAGACTGAACAATATTTATTTTCTCTCCCTTCCATGCAAACAGCGATTGAGAAGAGTCAGTGGACCAAATTTTTTCCTCTATCTTCAGTGACTATAAGAAGACCCAACGAATTTTCTATATTGGGTTTGGGAGATAAATACCTAAATCTGGCACAATCATATCTTCATGTAAAGACAAAGATTGTCTGTACCGACAGAGAACAGAAAGATAATAACTATGCTTCTGTCATTCTGTTTCTTCATTCCCTATTTTCTCAAGTGGTTGTACATCTAAATGATAAGCTCATTCCTTCGTCCCAAAACCTTTATGCCTATATATATATATATATATAATGCATACATAGAAACTGTAGTGAGTTATAGTGAAAGAAGCTTAGAGAAGTAATTTGACATTATATCCGTGGTTAAAAGACACAGTTTGTAGTTTTGACGATCTCGACTTTAATGATGGTGAGAATGAAGGAATCAAAGACTGACATTTACATACACGTTTGTCCCTGAAGCAGAAAGGTCCACCTTTTGAAAGCGTTCGGGTTATAGGGTTTCTATTCATTTCTATTTAGATAAACATGGTAGTCAAACATTCGACATGATCAGCCATTTCAGATTTTTTGCAGAGCAAGTGTTTATCCAGTAGTGTAAATTTAAAACTCCACCTCATATGAAGTAAAGAAAGATGTATTTTGTATTATGTTGAACAATAAATCAGGATTCAAGGTTGTTCTACAACACATTTCTATCTATGCTAAAAAAGTCAAGATCCGCCCATAAGTTGTTCTGTCGCACACTAAAGCCTTTCAGAAAGTAACTGTTAAATATTCTTAGAAATATATAGTGTGCAAATCGTTTGCAATTCCTCAAGGAAACTAACAAGCACCTATCAATAACGAGTGTTTAGGTCAAGTTCCTACACGTCTTGTTATAGGATGTGCTGATAATGATGCATTTAATGGAAGAAAAACCCATACAGTTTCAAACATTACAGTAAAAATTTCATGGCAATAAATGTGGATTAAAAACAGCTTCCTACTCGACCTTTACAGCCTTATTTTGAT
>NW_013686422.1:0-1318 GCF_000517525.1 Limulus polyphemus | reverse complement strand
GTATATAGTCTGTGTATACAACCTACAAATACAAACAAATACAACCTACTCTAACGGTAACTTTTCTCGAAAATTGAAGAATTCCTGAAACGCCAGGTACAGCTCAAATATGGCGATACTAAGGTCCTCGCTGGTTACTCCTGCCGAGCCTTCTGTGGCGGTGAACAGTCACCACCTTCTTGAACTCCAGAGCCAATAATCTTTTTAGCCTGAGAAAAGGTTGAAAGGGCAAAAAAATGAAATTATATAAAAAGTAAGTAATTAATAAAGCATTATACTTTTCCGTATTAGTTTTACAAAATTTATTAGGTTCGTTCCCATTACGTATAAAACACGATTGTTAGCATAAGACATTAGTCACTGTACAGTGTGCATACAGTGTTGTCTATAAAAGAAAAGTCCCTTTTCCGAGTGTTCATCTGACAGAGAGATCGTGTAAACTCTTCTGTAATAGAAGTTTGAAAAAGCTTTTTAATTTTTAGACTTAATAGTTCAGTCTCTACACGTAAGATTTATTTGGTGACGTCATATGCACCAAGCTTACACCTACCGACCACCAGGGTGTATTTATTTTTGTAACCACTTCTTGATCTATTCAAGCTGAATTTAAAAAAACAAGGCCTAACATTAAAATCTCTAACAGTTTATATATTTTATGTTAGCGAAAAACGTACACTAATCTCGGTTTGTACCTTTCTTATGACGTCATCGGTTCCCTGTATTACAGGAAAATAAAATGAAATTAAAGGAAAATACGTTAAAAAATTATTTAACAAGTAACATACACTAACCTCGGTTTGTACCTTTTTAGTGACGTCATCAGCCACCTGTATAACAGGAAGAGAAAAGTTGTTTAAGAAAATACAGAAACGATTGCTTTTTTCCCCCTCTCTGATATAATATTTAAATGACTGAAAACATAAACTCACATCTGTGATCCGAAGGCACAATTTTTTTAATGTTAAAATTTCATACGGTGCACTGATTGGCTGTTCACGTATTATTTTAAAAACTTTGGTTAAAATAGATCTATCTACGTTTTTATCTACAACTTACCAGTTTCTCTAACTGCTTGTAGATGACGGAACAATAATTTACACCTACTTCCCTGCAACAGGAAACAAGAAATCAACAGTTTTACAAAATGTCGGTAGGAGTACCGAACAAGAAAAGTAGTTTTATCGTTAATACTAACACATATAACTATCAAAATGACAATATTGTCCTGGTTGTTATTAAATACTCAAACATTCATAACGATGCTCTTTATGGTCGATAATACACAGTGCAACAATTATAAAATGATACATATATGGTT
>NW_013686421.1:0-1318 GCF_000517525.1 Limulus polyphemus | reverse complement strand
TGAAACAATAATTATAACAGTTGGACATCTGTAGATGAATACACCAACAAAGTATCAACACGTATGTAACATTAACTATCTGTAACACTGAAACAACAATAATTATAACAGTTGGACATCTGTAGATGAATACACCAACAAAGTATCAACACATATATAACATCAGCTATCTGTGACATTGAAACAACAATAATTATAACAGTTGGACATCTGTAGATGAATACACCAACAATTAAATATACAGTACCAACACATATGTAACATCAGCTATCTGTAACATTGAAACAACAATAATTATAACAGTTGGACATCTGTAGATGAATACACCAACAACTAAGTACCAACACATATGTAACATTAACTATCTGTAACACTGAAACAACAATAATTATAACAGTTGGACATCTGTAGATGAATACACCAACAACTAAGTACCAACACATATGTAACATTAACTATCTGTAACACTGAAACAACAATAATTATAACAGTTGGACATCTGTAGATGAATACACCAACAACTAAGTACCAACACGTATGTGACATTAGCTATCATATACTGTGATTGTAACACAACAAGTGACCGAGTTCAAATGAAGTAGAATAAAATCTAGATTTCTTAATACAAGGTATTTCCTTGTTCAAACTACATCCCACTATAAGCCTAAAAAGTCTGATTTTTTTTATCATCAAACAAGTAACCATTTGGACCATCTTGGTTATCCCTGCACACCCTCACTTAACTGAAAAACTTTAACTCACTGTTTACTATTCAGGAAATAATTTCTTCCCCCCCCTGTAAAGAGTTGTAAATGGCAACCATTAGAGGGCTTTAGTACAACACGTATAATATATGATCATTTGTGGTTAACAGTCTTACAGTTCTTTAATTATTTAACATACTAACTTAAGTTATCATCTAACTACGAATATATACAAGCTGGCAAAACCTCTCAACCAATATATGCATGTCATATACCAGTCATTATCAGACAATACAACCCATCCCACAAACAAATACCAAACACACATAATGATGTATGTATATCATATACCAGTCATTATCAGACAATACAACCCATCCCACAAACAAATACCATACACACATAACGATGTATGCATGTCATATACCAGTCATTATCAGACAATACAACCCATCCCACAAACAAATACCATACACACATAACGATGTATGCATGTCATATACCAGTCATTATCAGACAATACAACCCATCCCACAAACAAATACCAAACACACATAACGATGTATGCATGTCATATACCAGTCATTATCAGACAATACAACCCATCCCACAAA
>NW_013686420.1:0-1318 GCF_000517525.1 Limulus polyphemus | reverse complement strand
GGGAAAACAATTACACAACAGTTAAAAAACGTAGACAATGCAGCCGAGTAAACAATGTTATTCACCAGATAAACATACGAGTTTTTAGTCAGGTAATGAAACTACACAATAATCAATAAAAATACTACCGAGTAAACAATGTTGCTCAGGGGATAGAAATATTACCGAGTAAACAATGTTACTCAGGGGATAGAAATATTACCGAGTAAACAATGTTCCTCAGGGGATAGAAATATTACCGAGTAAACAATGTTGCTCAGGGGATAGAAATATTACCGAGTAAACAATGTTGCTCAGGGGATAGAAATATTACCGAGTAAACAATGTTGCTCAGGAGATAGAAATATTACCGAGTAAACAATGTTACTCAGGGGATAGAATATTACCGAGTGTACAATGTTGCTCAGGGGATAGAAATATTACCGAGTAAACAATGTTGCTCAGGGGATAGAAATATTACCGAGTAAACAATGTTACTCAGGGAATAGAAATATTACCGAGTGAACAATGTTTCTCAGGGTTTAAAAACATTACCGAGTAAACAATGTTGCTCAGGGGATAGATATATTACCGAGTGAACAATGTTGCTCAGGGAATAGAAATGTTACTAACCGAACAACGGGATTGACTGTCACTTTTACAACGTGTTTGCAGCTATCGGCATCACGTCTCGAATCTCGGGCCCTTCAATACACAGACTGCCATGTTAACCACTAAGCCACGCCGGGCTCGTATCAATACAGAGAAAGTAGATAAGCAGAGTTGTCAGAAAGGGTGCATATTTAGTGAACACTATTTAGACAAAGCCTGGAAATATCAAATTCGGTTATATCTCAAGTATATAAAACTTGGGTATCAAGTGATTTAATAGTGACTAATTGGATCCAGTATCCATAGCCATCAGTCAGTCGCCAACTGTTGGACTACTTCTGTCTGACCTAATACAGAAGAAACCTAGGCCAGCAGCATCAGTCAGTCGCCAACTCTTGAGCTACTTCTGTCTGCCCTAATACAGAAGAAACCTGGCCAGCGGCATCAGTCAGTCGCCAACTCTTGAGCTACTTCTTTCTGACCTAATACAGAAGAAACCTGGCTATCAGCATCAGTCAGTCGCCAACTCTTGAGCTACTTCTGTCTGACCTAATACAGAAGAAACCAGGCCAGCAGCATCAGTCAGTCGCCAACTGTTGGACTACTTCTGCCTGACTTAATACAGAGGAAACCTGGTTATCAGCCTGACTTAATACAGAGGAAACCTGGTTATCAGCATCAGTCAGTCGCCAACTCTTGAACTATTTCTGCCTGCCCTAATTGATGA
>NW_013686419.1:0-1319 GCF_000517525.1 Limulus polyphemus | reverse complement strand
AGTAGGGAAGTTGGAAGAGGAGAGTTATAGCCGTCAGAATATCGCCTCAGGGTAAGTTTAGTTTGGAGAGAGAGGAGAGAGGGTTATCGACTTATGGCTAATTTAGTTGAGAGAGAGAGGAGAGGAAGGGTTATAACTGTGAGGATATCAGCTCATGGTCAGTTTAGAGAGAGAGAGGAGAGGATGGTTACAGCCGTCAGGATATCGACTCTGGATCTGTTTAGTAGGGAAGTTGGAAGAGGAGAGTTATAGCCGTCAGAATATCGCCTCAGGGTAAGTTTAGTTTGGAGAGAGAGGAGAGAGGGTTATCGACTTATAGCTAATTTAGTTGAGAGAGAGAGAGGAGAGGAACGGTTATAACTGTGAGGATATCAGCTCATGGTCAGTTTAGGGAGAGAGGAAGGGTTATAACTGTGAGGATATCAGCTCATGGTCAGTTTAGGGAGAGAGAGGAAGGGTTATAACTGTGAGGATATCAGCTCATGGTCAGTTTAGGGAGAGAGGAGAGGATGGTTACAGCCGTTAGGATATCGACCCAGGGTCAGTTTAGTTGAGAGAGAAGAAGAGGGTATAACCGTAATAATATTGACTTAGGGGTCAGTTTAGTTAAGAGAGAAGAGGGGGAGGGGTTACAATTGACAGGATATCGACTTGGGGTCAGTTTAGCTGGGAAAGGGGAGAGGGTTAAAGCCGTCAGGATATCGACTCAGAGGTCAGCTCAGTTGGAAGAAGAGTGAAAGAGTTATAGCTGTCTCTCTGCATGCCCCTTTCAATGATCTACAGCTGAATACATCTTTTACGTTGGAAAAGTCCAGACGGTGGATTGGTTGTCCAGGAGCTTCCCCTTTTATTTGGATCAGGTACTTAGAAAGATAAATATCATGGAAAGCTGTTCTGAACGGGTATTATTGACTTTGTGTTAGTATAAAAACATATGGAGCTTTCCTTCATGGGAAGCTGTTCTGAACGGGTATTATTGACTTTGTGTTAGTATAAAAACATATGGAGCTTTCCTTCATGGGAAGCTGTTCTGAACGGGTATTATTGACTTTGTGTTAGTATAAACATATATGGAGCTTTCCTTCATGGGAAGCTGTCCTGAACGGGTATTATCGACTTTGTGTTAGTATAAAACATATATGGAGCTTTCCTTCATGGGAAGCTGTTCTGAACGGGTATTATTGACTTTGTGTTAGTATAAAAACATATGGAGCTTTCCTTCATGAGAAGCTGTTCTGAACGGGTATTATTGACTTTGTGTTAGTATAAACATATATGGAGCTTTCCTTCATGGGAAGCTGTTCTGAACGGGTATTATC
>NW_013686418.1:0-1320 GCF_000517525.1 Limulus polyphemus | reverse complement strand
TAGACGGCTGATAACAATAGTGTTTACTTGATTTATATAGACGGTTGATAACAATAGTGTTTGTTTTATATAGACGGCTGATAACAATAGAGTTCACTTGTTTTATATAGACGGTATATAAAACAAGTAAACACTATTGTTATCAGCCGTCTATATAAAACAAACACTATTGTTATCAACCGTCTATATAAAACAAACACTATTGTTATCAACCGTCCTGATAACAATAGTGTTTACTTGTTTTATATAGACGGCTGATAACAATAGAGTTTACTTGTTTTATATAGACGGCTAATAACAATAGTGTTTATTAGTTTTATATATACGGCTGCTAACAATAGTGTTTGTTTTATATAGACGGCTGATAACAATAGTGTTTACTTGCTTTATATAGACGATTGATAACAATAGTGTTTACTTGTTTTATATAGACGGCTGATAACAATAGTGTTTACTTGTTTTATATAGACGGCTGATAACAATAGTGTTTACTTGTTTTATATAGACGGCTAATAACAATAGTGTTTATTAGTTCTATATATACGGCTGATAACAATAGTGTTTATTTGTTTTATATAGACGGCCGATAAGAATAGTGTTTATTAGTTTTATATAGATGGCTGATAGCAATAGTGTTTATTAGTTTTATATAGACGGCTGATAACAATAGTGTTTATTTTATTTTATATAGACGGTTGATAACAATAGTGTTTGTTTTATATAGACGGCTGATAACAATAGTGTTTACTTGTTTTATATGACGGCTGATAACAATAGTGTTTACTTGTTTTATATAAACGGCTGATGCCGTCTAAATAAAACTAATAAACACTATTGTTTCCAGCCGTCTATATAAAACAAATAAACACTATTGCTTGATAACAATAGTGTTTATTTGTTTTGTATATACGGTTAATAACAATAGGGTTTATTTGTTTTATATAGACGGCTGATAACAATAGCGTTTACTTGTTTTATATGGACGGCTGATAACAATAGTGTTTGTTTTATATAGATGGATGATAGCAATAGTGTTTATTAGTTTTATATAGATGGCTGATAACAATAGTGTTTACTTGTTTTATATAGACGGATAATAACAATAGGGTTTATTTATTTTATATAGACGGCTGATAACAATAGTGTTTACTTGTTTTATATTGACGGCTGATAACCATAGTGTTTACTTGTTTTATATGACGGCTGATAACAATAGTGTTTATTTGTTTTATATAAACGGCTAATAACAATAGTGTTTACTTGTTTTATATAAACGGCTGATAACAATAGTGTTTACTTGTTTTATATAGACGGCTAATA
>NW_013686417.1:0-1320 GCF_000517525.1 Limulus polyphemus | reverse complement strand
TCTACTTCTTACTAGCTGTTTACTTTATTCTATAATGTTTTTTTACACGAACTGTCTACTTCTTACAGCTGTTTACTTTATTCTATAATTGTTTTTTCCACGAACTGTCTACTTCTTACAGCTGTTTACTTTATTCTATAATTGTTTTTTCCACGAACTGTCTACTTCTTACAGCTGTTTACTTTATTCTATAATTGTTTTTTAGCTGTAAGAAGTAGACAGTTCGTGCTTTACTTTATTCTATAATTGTTTTTTTAGTCACATTGCATGTTAAATAATTTACTTAACTTTTGGATATTTTAAATTTACATGTGGCTCAACTAGAAAAACAATAAATTATAAAATGTTGCTATTAGCAACGTTCGTGAGAAGGAAAGAAATACAAATCGAGAAATGAGAAAAAAAAACAGTTCGTGGAAAAAACAATTATAGAATAAAGTAAACAGCTGTAAGAAGTAGACAGTTCGTGTTCTGTACAAGGGTCATCATGTTTTAACCTTATAATCAATATATATTTAAGTTTAAACTAAACCAACAGTTATTTATCACGTATTTTAGCTGTGGCTTTGATACAAACACAGAACGACAAGATAGAAGACCAACTCAACGATGTTTATCGTTCATTCAAGCAGAACTTTTTTTGTATTTAAGGGGGGAGAGGGAACCAAACAATTCCCACCTCATAACATTATAACATTTTTCAGTGAGGTTGTCAAAGCATCACTGATTATACTTGTTATAATATAAATAAATTTAAATACTTGGAATACATATATAATATATATGTTATTATCTTAAAATAATAGCGTTATCTGGATTTGCTAAAATGTAATCCTATCATCTGTAATATTTCTTTGGTTTAAGATACCGACACAGTAAAAATAATGTTTAATTAGAAGTTTTTACATAGCATGGTCTTTAGAAATTTTTAGGGGGCACGTGTCCCCTGAACCCCCAGTTTCTCCGCCTGTGTTATTAGAAAGTATTCTTAATATTACGCGAAATTATGTAGATTATTCAAACAGTTTTTATTGTTAAAAGAATGTGACGTAAAATATTACTTTGAATTTAGAAGTTAAATATGACAATTTTACCTTTCAAGTCAATACAAATAAATCATTTTGTCCTGGTTCAACAGCAACGTAAAGACGTACTCGAAACATGGTTCAGTGAACTCGATATTATACACTTTGAGATTACAGATTATACATAAATGTGTAAACAAACGATCACTCCAGATTAAATATATATTTATAATACTTCACCCCCCTTCCCAGTGGCACAGCGGTATGTCTGCAGACTTACAACGCTATAAACCGG
>NW_013686416.1:0-1320 GCF_000517525.1 Limulus polyphemus | reverse complement strand
AAGTAGAAATGGTCCTCTTAGGTATTCACCACTGTTAGTTGAATAAAGTTTTGGACCACATCTACTTCAACTAACAGTGGTTAATACCTAAGCGGACCATTTATACTTCACACTTTATTCAACTAACAGTGGTGAATACCTAAGGACCACTAAAAGGACCAATTCTACTTCAAACTTTATTCAGGTATTCACCACTGTAAGTTGAATATGGTGTTGGACCACATCTACTTCTACCTAAGACTTTATTCAACTAACAGTGGTGAATGAGGACCTAAGAGGACCACTTCTACTTCAAACGTTATTCAACTAACAGTAGTGAGGACCTAAGAGGACCACTTCTACTTCAAACGTTATTCAACTAACAGTGGTTAATACCTAAGAGGGCCACTTCTACTTCAAACTTTATTCAACTAACAGTGGTGAATATCTAAGAGGACCACTTATACTTTAAATTTTATTCAACTAACAGTGGTTAATACCTAACGAACCATTTATACTTCAAACTTTATTCAACTAACAGTGGTGAATACCTAAGTGGACCACATCTACTTCAAACTCTATTCAACTAACAGTGGTGAATACCTAACGAACCATTTATACTTCAACTACTGTTAGTTGAATAAAGTTTAGGTATAAACGGTCCGCTTATGTATTCACCACTGTTAGTTGAATAAAGTTTGAAGTAGAAATGATCATCTTAGGTATTCACCACTGTTAGTTGAATAACGTTTAATATAGAAATGGTCTTTGGGTATTTACCACTGTTAGTTCAATAAAGTTTGAAGTAGAAATGGTCCTTAGGTATTCACCTCTGTCAGTTGAATAATGTGTGAAGTAGAAGTGGTCCTCAGGTATTCACCACTGTCAGTTGAATAAAGTGTGAAGTAGAAGTAGTCCTCTTAGGTATTCACCACTGTTAGTTAAATAAAGTGTGAAGTAGATATGGTGCTCTTAAGTATTCACCACTGTTAGTTGAATAAAGTTTGAAGTAGAAGTGGTCCTCTTAGGTATTCACCACTGTTAGTTGAATAAGGTTTGAAGTAGAAGTGGTCCTCTTAGGTATTCACCACTGTCAGTTGAATAAAGTTTGAAGTAGAAGTGGTCCTCTTAGGTATTAACCACTGTTAGTTGAATAAAGTGTGAAGTATAAATGGTCCTTTTAGGTATTCATCACTGTTAGTTGAATAACGTTTGAAGTAGAAGTGGTCCTCTTAGGTTCTCACTACTGTTAGTTGAATAAAGTTTAGGTATAAACGGTCCGCTTATATATTCACCACTGTTAGTTGAATAAAGTTTGAAGTAGAAATGATCATATTAGTT
>NW_013686415.1:0-1320 GCF_000517525.1 Limulus polyphemus | reverse complement strand
ATGACATTACTATTAATTTATATCCATTGAATTTGCGATGACTTTTGAGAGAATTGTGCATCACTACCTTTCATAAGTCTGTGTGATTCTTTTTTTTTTTCAATTTCTCCCTCCATCGTCGAAAAATTGAATCGTTCAGCTAACAGGTTTTCCCTTCCGTGTAAATAGTTTTGATGTTGGAGTATCTCACACCATCTGAGCATGATGAAGAATTCCCATTGGTTGCTCGAAAAATGATCTCCAGAACATGGAATGTTCTTGACATATCTGACCATTTTGAAATTTTCATTCACTTCCTGCTATTTCTATTTACTAAAATCCTGCAATTTTCTTGTGGCTAGCTTATATGCTTTTGCGTTACTCTTTTCTTCATCAGTTCTAACCGTTCACTCCTTTGATTTCCTGTGGTCCCACCACTCTTCTACTTGAAGCCTTTAAAATATTATTGACTTTTATTGTTTTTTATGACCTTACAAATAAAACTGTTTTCAATCACACACACACACACACATATATATAATGTGTGTTGTTTTGTATGTTTATATCAGTTTCGTTTTTCATCAAAAATTGTCTGCGATTTGTTGGAACTAAATACAAATAATGTAAAAGTTTAACCATAGTCTGAAAAATCTATGTGATTTCGGTTCAACGTTTATAACGTATTTCATTTGTTTCAAACTATTTTCAACATATAGCAGACACCCATTGCATTACTAGATAAATTGTGATTCTAATTCATCCGTTAATTAAAATAATGTACCAAACAGTTAAAACGTAATAGAAAGTTATAATATTTTTAACTATGACTTGGCGAAACCACTACTATAAAATAATGTTATTACTCTCCTATAATAAAGCATGTAATCTGAAAGGCAAATGAGAGATCATTTAACCAATGCTTTTAAATAAAATCTGGAAGACGTGGCTTCAGATTTTTTACAGCTTAGCTGTCACTGTAGAATACAGTGTTGAGATGGAAGGACAGCTTCGCACATGTTTAACGATAAGAACTTAAGCATTCTCGACCACGCCTCAGTTTCCAGGGTAGCTGTAGAGTTTGAAGTCACGTGATCTAAGATCATTCCATGCGGAATGGGATTAAAGTTTGGAAAGTGATCAAGCCACCCCATTTTGTCAGATACATTTCCATCTCAGTGAAAGGAGGATATACATCCATTAGACTGAAGTGATAACTAACAGGACCAGCATAACACAAGGGACACAGGAAAAGTGGTTTGTTTGTCTTCTCTGGTTAAAGTTGACCAGCATAACACAAGCAACACAGGAAAAGTGGTTTGTTTGTCTTCTCTGGTTAAAGTT
>NW_013686414.1:0-1320 GCF_000517525.1 Limulus polyphemus | reverse complement strand
GTTTAACTATTATAAGTGATGAACGTTTTTTGGGGGGTGGTTAATATAAGTGTTCTATTAATTTCTTGACGACCCAATATATTGGAAGATTCAAATTTGGTAGGTTTTTGTTTTCCGGCCATTTTTGAGGGCTTGTATACTAGTGTCTTAATAATTATTAAGCGCATCTAGATAAGAAGCCCATCCTACAAAACACTACTATATGTTCATTCTAGATAATTACATCTATATGATAAAGAAATCCAAACAATTTGAATACAGTTTTAACAGATAAACTAACTTTACTAAAAACGAAATATTACTGTTATGATAACCGCGTTAAAAATTTAGGCTTAAGAAAAAGAAAAGATAAAACCCATTGATACAGAGAATCCCCTTATTGTAAACACACTAGAACTTTCTGGTTATCAAAGAAACTAACCTTGTTAATATGGAGAGCAAACCTATGATGAGTACTAGAACTATCGGGTTATCAGAGAAACTAACCCTTTTAATATCGACAACAAAACTGTGATAAGTACTAGAACTCTACGGTAAGCACAGAAAATACCTTTCATTAATTTAGTATTTATTGATTGATTTAGTGTGATTATTAAGTGGAGTTGAGTACAGTAGACATGGTCAGCTATTGGTTTAGTATGATTATTAACATGGAGTTGAGTACAGTAGACATGGTCAGCTATTGGTTTAGTGTGATTATTAACATGGAGTTGAGTACAGTAGACATGGTCAGCTATTGGTTTAGTATGATTATTAATATGGAGTTGGGTACAGTAGACATGGTCAGCTATTGGTTTAGTGTGATTATTAACATGGAGTTGGGTACAGTAGACATGGTCAGCTATTGGTTTAGTATGATTATTAACATGGAGTTGAATCTGACCATGTCTACTGTTGTCTACTGTACCCAACTCCATGTTAATAATCATACTAAATCAATCGTGGTCAGCGATTGTACTAAATCCATGTTAATAATCAAGTTGGGTACAGTAGACATGGTCAGCTATTGGTTTAGTATGATTATTAACATGGAGTTGAGTACAGTAGACATGGTCAGCTATTGGTTTAGTATGATTATTAACATGGAGTTGGGTACAGTAGACATGGTCAGCTATTGGTTTAGTATGATTATTAACATGGAGTTGAGTACAGTAGACATGGTCAGCTATTGATTTAGTATGATTATTAACATGGAGTTGGGTACAGTAGACATGGTCAGCGATTGATTTAGTGTGATTATTAACATGGAGTTAGGTACAGTAGACATGGTCAGCTATTGATTTAGTGCCATGTTAATAATCAAGTTGGGTACAGTAGACA
>NW_013686413.1:0-1321 GCF_000517525.1 Limulus polyphemus | reverse complement strand
TCCTGTAGTGTACACTAGGATATCGATGATAAATTGATACACTCAGTATTCCTGTAGTGTACACTGGGATACTGATGATAAATTGATACACTCAGTATTATTGTAGTGTACACTGGGATACTGATGATAAATTGATACACTCAGTATTACTGTAGTGTTGACTGGGATACTGATGATAAATTGATACACTCAGTATTCCTGTAGTGTACACTGGGATACTGATGATAAATTGATACACTCAGTATTCCTGTAGTGTTGACTGGGATACTGATGATAAATTGATACACTCAGTATTCCTGTAGTGTACACTGGATACTGATGATAAATTGTTACACTCAGTATTCCTGTAGTGTTCACTGGGATACTGATGATAAATTGATGCACTCAGTATTCCAGTAGTGTACACTGGGATACTGATGATAAATTGATACACTCAGTATTCCTGTAGTGTACACTGGGATACTGATGATAAATTGATGGGAATACTGAGTGTTATGATAATAAGCTATCTTTCTTTGGATATAGTTTAATCTAGTTAGATATTCAGATTGTGTGTTAATCGGTAGTCTGTAAGCTATTTTAATGATTTTGGCTTGGAGTGATCGTATTATTTTGATAGATAGTATTCAAACAATGGTCTTATATAGGTTTTATAAATATGGTGGTTATATTTTACTGCTACATCCTTTATAAATTCCACCTACATAATGTTATTAAAATGTTGGTTGCACCTAAACCTTTGAGTGAGTGTTAATCCTAGGAATTTAACCAATTGAGAGAAGTTTATTGGTATATTATTAAGCTGTAATTTGAAATTACTTATATATTTTTTCCCTGCTTTTGTGGAGGAAGGTTATGGGTTGATTTGATTGGGCTAAGGGCTACATGCCATTTATTGCACCAATTGGATACGTCGATTAAAGGCTTTTGAACATTACGTGTCGCCGACTGTGGGCTACTGGACTAGCTCCATAAGACGATATCTTCAGCACACCGAGATGCTGCGTATTCGTGTAGAAATGTTGAAAAGCATGGAGCCAAGAACGGAGCCTTGAGGCCTTCATCGGCTTCGATGAAAAAGGTTTGTTAAGTTGCGTCGTAAATTCTAACTTTGGCTGTTTTATCGGTTATTAAGCTAGATATCCACTGAAGGAGTGACTAGTGGTCTGTTTGTACCGGAGTCCGTTATGTAGGGACGTGACTAGAGGTCACTTTGTACCGGAGTCCGTTATGTAGGGACGTGACTAGTGGTCTGTTTGTACCGGAGTCCGTTATGTAGGGACGTGACTAGAGGTCACTTTTTACCGGAGTCCGTTATGTA
>NW_013686412.1:0-1321 GCF_000517525.1 Limulus polyphemus | reverse complement strand
TTGTCTGAATCTTATATGCAACTGCAGTAACAGAAATATACTTAAACAATATTTTCTTGGCACTTTAGTTATTATGTTAAACACTACACAGTGTTAAAATAGGTACATAACAAGGAATAAGTATGACACTTATGACAAGTTTACTCCTGAAAGGCCCCGCATGATCAGATGACTAAGGCGCTCGACTCGCAATCTGAGGGTCGCGGATTCAACTCCCCTTCCCATCAAACATGCTCGCCCTTCCAGCCATGGGGGCGTTACAATGTTATAACCCCCATGGGGGCGTTGGTAAAAGAATAGTCCCAGAGTTGACGGTGGGTGATGATGACTAGCTGCCTTCCCTCTAGTCTTTCATTGCAAAATTATGGACGGCTAACGCAGATAGCCCTCGTGTAGCGAGTCGAGTTTTTATTTAATTATAAAATCTTTAGAACATGTGCACTTAGCTTCGTGGTGTTTGATTTGAATTTCTTTTAACAGCATGAAGCAAACATGGAATATATATACAGTGCTTAAAAGAAAATTGGGTAGGTTCGTACACATAGAGGAACACCAGCAAAATGCTGATATTCTGACATATAACTGATTAATCCTTTTATATTGGAGAAATGTCACTGATATCCTCGGATTTATTTTTTTTTCCTTTTCACAGTTATTTTTATTTTGACTCTAAACTAAAATATTCGTAGATGTCACTAAGATAAAGGTGATTAGTTAACTGAATAATCTATACCAGAAATGAAACATGTTGAACTTATTGTTTCATTGGTGTTAGTGAAGAAATATTTTACATTCGTGCCAACCAGTTTACTTGTAGATTTTGCAACTATGTCTCTTGAAGGTACGATTACAATTTATGGTTCATTAAGAGTAAAATAAATACTTTGATTTATAAAAGTGAACTACATGTGAACTTTGTGAATGTTACTGAATGCTTTACTTTAACGCTATATTTGAACAAATATAATTGTTTAGAACATACTTCACTCATGAAAGGACTACGATGAACCACATGAGAAAGTCTTGTAAATTGTATAGAACATACTTCACCCATAAGACGACTACGATTAACCACATGAGAAAGTATTGTGAATTGTTTAGAACATACTTCACTCATGAAAGGACTACGATGAACCACATGAGAAAGTCTTGTAAATTGTATAGAACATACTTCACCCATAAGACGACTACGATTAACCACATGAGAAAGTCTTGTGAATTGTATAGAACATACTTCACTCATGATAGGACTACGATGAACCACATGAAAAAGTCTTGTTAATTGTATAGAACATACTTCACCCATAAGAGGACTACGATG
>NW_013686411.1:0-1321 GCF_000517525.1 Limulus polyphemus | reverse complement strand
TAACGGATCTAATACTGATTAAAATATACTAATAACGGATCTAACACTAACAAAAGTGTACAACTAACGGATCTAACACTGATTAAAAATATACTAATAACGGATCTAACACTGACAAAGTATACAACTAACGGATCTAACACTGATTTTACTACTAACGGATCTAACACTAACAAAGTTTAGATCCGTTATTAGTATCTCTAGCAAAGTATACTACTAACGGATCTAACACTAACAAAGTATACTAATAACGGATCTAACTCTAGCAAAGTATACTACTAACGGATCTAACACTAACAAAGTATACTAATAACGGATCTAACACTAACAAAGCATACTAATAACGGATCTAACACCAACAAAGTCTGAATTTATGAAAGACATCAAACAAAACTTGTGCTGTAAGAATATTTCTCACTCAATTTCCGCTTGACAAGTAATGATCAACGATGTGGAAAAGAATTATTTCACATCAATGTATTTTGATCGGTAATAAAGCAGACACGCCAGGGAACAACAACTCGTAAACCGGCTTCAAAGCATACTATCAACGCCATCTTTTGTTTATCTAAAGCAAACTTACTAACTTCAAGCAAGGGTTTAAAACCTGCTTCTCTGAACTATTAAAATGGATATTATTTTACTCGAGTGACCCCCTATCGGAACGGATCGTTTATATTTATATTTTACAATGCGTTGCGAAGATTAAAATCCGTAAGAAAGCACTTTCAGTCTCGTATGTTACTTCTGTCTGGGATCATAAAAATACCGTCTATTCTCTCCTGGTTTTACTCTTATTATCAACCCCCCCCCCCAGTGGCACAGCGGTATGTCTGCAGGCTTATACCGTTAGAAACCGGATTTCGATACCCGTGGTAGGCAGAGCACAGATGGTCTGTTAGTGGTAAGTCTGGAAGCTTATAACTCTACCAAGTTTCGATACCTGTGGTAGGCACAGCACAGATGGTCTGTTAGTGGTAAGCCTGGAAGCTTATAACTCTACCAAGTTTCGATACCCATGGTAGGCAGAGCACAGATGGTCTGTTAGTGGTAAGCCTGGAAGCTTATAACTCTACCAAGTTTCGATACCCGTGGTAGGCACAGCACAGATGGTCTGTTAGTGGTAAGTCTGGAAGCTTATAACTCTACCAAGTTTCGATACCCGTAGTAGGCACAGCACAGATGGTCTGTTAGTGGTAAGCCTGGAAGCTTATAACTCTACCAAGTTTCGATACCCGTGGTAGGCACAGCACAGATGGTCAGTTAGTGGTAAGTCTGGAAGCTTATAACTCTACCAAGTTTTGATATCCGTGGTAGGCAC
>NW_013686410.1:0-1321 GCF_000517525.1 Limulus polyphemus | reverse complement strand
AAGATAATATAATAATCACTTAAATATAACACTAAGAAATATTTCAGTGTTACTGTTCTGACAGATCATGGCCTTAAGTTCATTTGGTCGATTTTTGGAGCCTCACCATGATCAAATAGCAGAGAGTGATTTTAACCAACAAAATGGAAAATCTCAGTTTCTAGGTAAGCTTTTAGCAACTAGAAGTGTTGAAAAGACATCATGTTATTGACAATAAATCTTTAGAGGGCTGAAAAGAATAACTACTGAAATGTGTACAATTAATAAATGAATTTAAAGGAGTGATTTTATCCTATTGAAATAATATATTCACTGAATAAATAGTTCTTACTCAGCTAAAAAGAGCCAATGACATTAAAATTTGTGTGTAATTATAGTGAGATAACCCTGATTTTGCAGGTCATTTGTAACTTGGTTCTTCAAACAAATTTGCTAACACCTAAATTTTATGCTGTTGCCCATTACTAAACACCTAAAGTTTATATTATTGCCAGTCCTTATACACCTAAAGTTTATATTATTGCCCATTACAAAGCATTTAAAGTTTATATTTTTGTCCATTACTGAGCACCTCATGGTTATAATATTGTTCATTAATAAACATTTAAAGTATATATTGCTGTCTGTCCCTTAACATTCAAAGCGTGTATTATTTTCCCATTACTGAATATCTAAAGTTTTTTGTTATTGTTCAATAGTAAACACCTAACATTTACATTATCATTCTTTACTAAACACCTAATTTACATTATTGTCTTTACTAAACACCTAATTTACATTATTGTCTATTACTAAACACCTAATGTTTATATTATTGTCTGTTACTATACATCTAATGTTTATATTATTGTCTATTACTAAACACCTAATTTATATTATTGTCTATTACTAAACATCTAATGTTTATATTATTGTCTATTACTAAACATCTAATGTTTATATTATTGTCTATTACTAAACATCTAATGTTTATATTATTGTCTATTACTAAACATCTAATTTTTACATTATTGTCTATTACTAAACATCTGATGTTTATATTATTGTCTATAACTAAACATCTAATGTTTATATTATTGTCTATAACTAAACATCTGAAGTTTATGTTATTGTCTGTTACTAAACATCTAATGTTTATATTATTGTCTGTTACTAAACATCTAATGCTTATATTATTGTCTGTTACTAAACATCTAATGCTTATATTATTGTCTGTTACTAAACATCTAATGTTTATATTATTGTCTGTTACTAAACATCTAATGTTATGTTATTGTCTGTTACTAAACATCTAATGTTATATTATTGTCTGTTACTAAAC
>NW_013686409.1:0-1322 GCF_000517525.1 Limulus polyphemus | reverse complement strand
CATTGTTTGTCAAGTAAGTCACTACCATGTTCTTGATTTTGACAAACAATGAGTTGACCATAAGTCATTACCATGTTCTTGATGGTCAACTCATTGTTTGTCAAGTAAGTCACTACCATATTCTTGATGGTCAACTCATTGTTTGTCAAGTAAGTCACTACCATGTTCTTGATGGTCAACTCATTGTTTGTCAAGTAAGTCACTACCGTGTTCTTAATGGTCATCTCATTGTTTGTCAAGTAAGTCACTACCATGTTCTTGATGGTCAACTCATTGTTTGTCAAGTAAGTCATTACCATATTGTTGATGGTCAACTCATTGTTTGTCAAGTAAATTATTACCATATTCTTGATGGTCAACTCCCTTCTTAATCTTGACATTATTAGGCCTGCTACATTTGAAATAAAGTTTCTTTCTCTACCCATTCAAAATATCTCCAAACAATTGTTTTCTAAAAGTCGGTTCCTTGTCATCAAATCTCTTGATGATATTTTTCTTGGTCATTCCTTGACATTACTGCCTTTAAACTTGTGTTTTGTGTACAATTTGTAGACTGTTAAAATAATTATTGTTAAGGTAGTTTTGTACACATTTAAAACTTTTTTATTTTTATACTGTTAATAGGATGCCATTGAGTGGAGAAAAAAGTCAAGAAAAATGTTGGTGTTTTCATCAGACAGTGGGTTTCATTATGCTGGTGATGGAAAGGTTAGATTTTATTATGTCACATAGAATCCTTTCTTCTGTATATCCTCCACAAATTACATTAAATCTATATTAATTTTCAAGTTTTTGGGTTTACTGTTCTTAATAACCTTGGATATAATTAACAACAAAACAACCTGCTAATAATATTGTATAACTGAATGGAACTTTGTAAAGAAACTATTCTTGTGTAAAGCATTAACTTTAGTTTTTTTTTATTACAGTTGGGAGGAATTGTGAAGCCTAATGATGGTATTTGTCACTTGGACGAAAAAGGCAATTACAACATGAGCATTTATCAGGACTATCCATCCCTCAGTCAGATAAACGTGGAGGTTAAGAAACATAAAATAAATGTTATCTTTGCTGTCACCAGTGATCAGCTGCCTATCTATAAGCGTCTAAGTGATCAACTGGAGGGCTCTACTGCTGGGAAACTGGAAAATGATTCTTCTAATGTGGTTGAACTAGTGAAAGACCAGTATAGTGTGAGTACTTACAGCTGCTGTTGTTGGTTTAGAATATACAGGACATAGTGTTAGTCTTCACGGTTGTTCTATCAGATGCTATTGTTGGTTTAGAATATACAGGACATAGTGTTAGTCTTCACGGTTGTT
>NW_013686408.1:0-1322 GCF_000517525.1 Limulus polyphemus | reverse complement strand
ACTAAGAAATACATCACTACACGCAGCTGTGAAACAAGTACGGTAAGAAATGCATGACTACACGCTGCTGTGAAACAAGTACACTAAGAAATACATAACTACAAGCTGCTGTGAAACAAGTACGGTAAGAAATACATAACTACAAGCTGCTGTGAAACAAGTACACTAAGGAATACATAACTACACGCTGCTGTGAAACAAGTACACTAAGAAATACATAACTACACGCTGCTGTGAAACAAGTACACTAAGAAATACAATAAGTTTCAGTCACGTCAATATTATTTGAGTTTGTTAATTACTTTGAAGTTGTTTATTTGTTTCAATATTTCGAGGAAGGCTAAAGGAAAGATGGCTAGTCAAAAGCACATGCCGCCAACTTTTGAGCATATCTTGTCTAATCGAATATACAATTAGGCCTCACCCGGCGATTTAAAATAAAATAACTTATTTATTTGAACACAGTCGTTTTTGTCTTTTAATGTAATATAATACAATAAATGTCCGATGTAGGTCGCTGCCTACTCAAAGGTTATGATTGCACGCGGAAAGCCAAGCCCATTATTACCATATGGTGTATGTATCTATATTTCTAAGTCTACCTGTTGTCGAGTAGCACAGCAGCCATACTGTAGATAAATTGTAAAATGAAAAAAGTCACAATAGCTCAAATTTAATTGTATACAGAAGTACGAGATAAATAAACAAATGTCTCTACACTGACACCTAGTGAGTGCTGAGGTCTCGTCTGAAACAAGGAGTGGTATTGTTCAGAAAACAGGTCTCTCGATCTTTTAATTGTTGTCAATTCATGACTCAGAAGTCTCCTTTTAGATTGTTAAAGACGCACGTGAAGAACCCTGAATTATTATTACCCTTCGGTAGAACTGTTTCTGAGAAATAGGATATGCAGCATTTTCGTTGGAGTCGCCGAGAGCGATTTTCTTGTTATTATTATTATTCAGTAACGAAACGTTCCTGGACAGTTGTGTCCATCTTGCCTGTGTGTATACTAGAGACATCTATCTGTACACGGTAGCTTTAAATATTTGAAATAAAAAATAATTATTATTATCTTTTCATTAGAAATTACAAACAAAACTCGTAACAAACATATGAGGATGTACTATTAAGTTTATAGTTATTATAAGAGGATGTACTATTAAGTTTATAGTTATTATAAGTGGATGTACTATTAAGTTTATAGTTATTATAAGTGGATGTATTATTAAGTGTTTAGTTAATATAGGCGGATGTACTATTAAGTTTATAGTTATTGTAAGTGGATGTATTATTAAGTGTTTAGTTAATATAGGCGGATG
>NW_013686407.1:0-1322 GCF_000517525.1 Limulus polyphemus | reverse complement strand
CTATTCCTCATTGTCTCATTTATCAGTACGAGACAATGAGGCACATTTTAATTCGACGTGTACTGATAAATACGTCGAATTAAACTATTCCTCATTGTCTCATTTATCAGTACTTTAATTCGACGTCTATTCCTCATTGTCTCGATTTGAACCGTGTCAATTTCCCTTACTAACGAATGTGTCGATTTAAAATGAATCTTTTTCATTTTAAAGTTAAATTCCACAATTTAAACCACATGATTTGCCCCAGGCCTGGCATAGTCTGGTGATTAGGGCGCTCGAATCGCAATCTGAAGATCGTGAGATCGAAACCAGACGCCGAACATGCTTGCCCTTTCAGCCGTTGGGGTATTGTAATGTGACGGTCAATTTGCACTGTTTGTTGGTAGAAAAGCAGCCCAAGAGTGGGCGGTGGGGTCTGCCGGCTGGTTGCCTTCCTTATAAGATATCCTTATTCCTCATCAGCTTTGCCATAAACAAAACATTCTCATTCAAAATAAAATGTGCCGATTCAAACCGCATCATTTTCTTATTAATAAACACAATAACACGTGCAGCAGTTAGTACAAAAAAGTACAATAACACGTGCAGCAGTTAGTACAAAAAAGTACAAAAACACGTGCAGCAGTTAGTACAAAAACACGTGCAGCAGTTAGTACAAAAAGAAAACTTGAAACAGGAGAAAAGAAACTAATTTTATCCTATTCATTCTATAAGAGTAGCCCAAGAGTTGGCGGTGGGTGCTGTTGATTAGTTTCTTTCAATCTAATTTAGCGGCTCAAACTTATGGACGAGTAGCGCAGATAATCCTCGTGTTGCTTTACACGAAATTTCTAAAGAAAACTAAATAAAAACTCGAGACAATTCAAACTGAGTATCCTTTCAGAAAATCGCATTTAATATAAAGAAGAGGGAAAAAGAACGAAGAAGAAAAGGTTTATTGTAAAAATAAATAACAAAGGATACTTAAAATAAAACAATCTGGATAAGACAACTTCTGAAAAACTGCAAAAACAGATGATTTAAACATTTCTATTAAGATAAGTCCAAACACCTGACCATCCAATCAACTAGTAATCAATGTTTCTGTATACATGCATCAAAACAGGGATTTGTTATTAAACAAAATATGTTCTTTTTTTTTTTATTGGGTATTGTTTCTGACGAACTCGTTCAGATATCTCATTTGTTCTACTTTAAAGGACTTTGTCACTGTCTTTTTAATTTAACCAAAGCTTCTTAGAGAGGTTGGAGTGACTGTAAACACGGCACTTGTTACTTGAAGGTCTGTGTTAGTGACTGTAAACACGGCACTTGTTACT
>NW_013686406.1:0-1322 GCF_000517525.1 Limulus polyphemus | reverse complement strand
CCAATAAAGTGGGTAAATACCTTACTTAGAGAACACATAAACACTGGTAGATATAACTAACAAAATATTGTCATTCACAATATATCGTAATGGTTCGGACAATATTTTGTTAGTTATATCTACCAGTGTTTATGTGTTCTCTAAGTAAGGTATTTACCCACTTTATTGGCAGGTATTCTTATCATAATGAAAATGTAACTAGGTAAGAAAAACTTGTAGGTTCTAAGGTAAGCCTTATCATGATGGAAATGGGGCCAGGTAAAAAACTTGCAGCTTCTACGGTAAGTCTTATCATGATGGAGATGTAACTAGGTAAGAACAATGTTAGGTTCTAAGGTAAGCTTTATTATGTTAGTGTGGTGTTATATATCATACTGGAGAAAGCCAGTAAGGCTATGCTATTGTGTGACAGCATGTCTTAGATGTAATAGTGTCACTATCACACATCTTGTAACATTACTTTGAAGGTAAATGAAATCTAATTATAGCATTTGCTACGTCTAGAAGCTTGGGAGTATTTTACCCACTTTATTGGCAGGTATCGAACCATTACGATATATTGTGAATGACAATATTTTGTTAGTTATATCTATCAGTGTTTATGTGTTTCGAACCATTGCGACATATTGTGAACCTTACCGTAGAACCTACAAGTTTTTCTTACCTAGTTACATTTCCATCATAATAAGGCTTACCGTAGAACATACAAGTTTTTCTTGTCTAGTCACATCTCCATCATGATAAGACTTACCGTAGAACCTAGAAACATTTTTTTCATGATCATGTGGTTCACCATATCTTGTCATCTCCCATCATCATAAGGCTCTCATGAAAAACTTGCATTTTTCTCACCTTCCAGGCCATAATAAGTCTCATTTTAGAACCAACAAGTTTATCATACTCTCGTAATCTTCATTATCATCACAGAAATCCAATTTAAACCTAAAGGTTCCTGACACTTAATCATCTCTTTCATCATGACAGATTTAGCTTCTGATCCTAGAAATTCCTTAAACTAGTCTATTTTCCTAAAGTAATAAATGACTCACTTTGAAAACTAACCCCTATTAATCCATCCCTACCAAAATTATACAGACAAACTTGAAACTTACCCCTATTAATCCATCCCTACCAAAATTATACAGACAAACTTGAAACTTACCCCTATTAATCTGTCCCTACCAAAATTATACAGACAAACTTGAAACTTACCCCTATTAATCCATCCTTACCAAAATTATACAAACTTGAAACTTACCCCTATTAATCTATCCCTACCAAAATTATACAGACAAACTTGAAACTTACCACTATTAATCTAT
>NW_013686405.1:0-1322 GCF_000517525.1 Limulus polyphemus | reverse complement strand
ACTCAATGAGTGTGAGAAGTATGTTTATTCACACTCATTGAGTCAAACATTATGATATATAAACATACTTCAATGTTTAAATCAATGAGTGTCTGAAGTATGTTTATACATAATGTTTGAATCAATCAGTGTGCAAAGTAGGTTTATATATCATGTTTGAATCCATCAGTGTCAGAAGTATGGTTATATATAATGTTTGAATAAATCAGTGTCAGAAGTATGTTTATATATAATGTTTGAATCAATGACTGTCTAAAGTATGTTTATATAATGTTTGAATCAATCAGTGTAAGAAGTGTTTATATATATAATGTTTGAATCAATCAGTGTCAGAAGTATGTTTATAAATAATGTTTGACTCAATGAGTGTGAGAAGTATGTTTATACATAATGTTTGAATCAATGAGTGTGAGAAGTATGTTTATATATTATATATAAACATACTTCTGACACTGATTGATTCAAACATGATAGACACTGATTTATTCAAACAGTAAACATAATTCTGACAGTCATTTATTTAAACATTATATATGAACACACTTCTGACACTCACCGATTCAAACATTATATATATAAACATACTTCTCACACTGATTGATTCAAACATTATGTATAAACATACTTCAGACACTCATTGATTCAAACATTATATATAAACATACTTCTACATAATGTTTGAATCAATCAGTGTCAGAAACACTGATTGATTCAAACATTATATATAAACATACCAGAAGTATGTTTATATATAATGTTTGAATCAATATAAACATACTTCTGACACTGACTGATTCAAACATTATGTATCAACATACTTCTCACACTGATTGATTCAAACATTATATATAAACATACTTCTCACACTGACTGATTCAAACATTATGTATAAACATACTTCTCACACTAATTCAAACATTAGGATTATATATAAACATACTTCTGACACTGATTGAGTTTGAATAAATCAGTGTGAGAAGTATGTTGATACATAATGTTTGAATCAGTTAGTGTCAGAAGTATGTTTATATATAATGTTTGAATCAGCAGTATTAGAAGTATGTTTATACATAATGGTTGAATCAATGAGTGTGAGAAGTATGTTTATATATAATGTTTAAATCAATGAATGTCTGAAGTATGTTTATACATAATGTTTGAATCAATCAGTGTGAGAAGTATGTTTATATATAATGTTTGAATCAATCAGTGTGAGAAGTATGTTTATATATAATGTTTGAATCAGTGAGTATCAGAAGTGTGTTCATATATAATGTTTAAATAAATGAGTGTCAGAATTATGTTTATACATAATGTTTGAA
>NW_013686404.1:0-1322 GCF_000517525.1 Limulus polyphemus | reverse complement strand
AGTAAAAAAGGAAGGCTCAGGTAGGTACTTTATTTCTTGCTTTTTCGTGTGCATTCTCTATTTATTATTACAAAAGTAAGTAAAATGTAAAAATTGGAAACTCTTTAGGTTAGTTAAGGTAAGATTAGGTAAAATAAATAATAAAAATATAATAATTTTTTTTTACAAGGCACAAACGTGGAGCAGCTCGTGGATAATGTAATTTGATACCATAACATGAGCTGCACATTCCCAAAGTAATTTACAACTTATAATGGCATGAACAGTAGTTAGACATGGTTAAAAGGACAATAAAAAAATAACCTAGATGTATACTTTGAAAAGTTTAAAGCTACTTAGGATAAACAAGTGTAGTTTCATGTTACAATTTGAAGTCATTCCAGAAAGGGGTAATTTAGATTTATTTTTTGGTGGTTACGAGGTTGGTCAAATTGTATAGAGTTAGGGTAGAGAAAATAACAGATAAAATATATAATTTTACTGAAAAAAACGTTTGAAATGTATTTAGAAGGTTTTAGAAATTATGCAAATGAAACTTGAGATTTCTGAGATGAAGAAAAGTACTGAAAATGACAATCACTTTGCACTCAGACTAGTAAAGACTATACATATTGACATACAAGTCCTTTTATTGTTCATTAAAAATACTTCACTAAAAATCTGACTTGTAATATTAACCAAAAGACTTATAATGTTTACTGAAATTTTGTGAAGATACACATATTATATTAAAAGTTAATAGTATCAAAACTATAACGAATTTAAATAAGTACAAAGTGATCACATGGTCTGTCAATTTGACTAAGCCTGTGTAGAGAGATTTAAACCTATACCACGTATTTACTGAACTTAAAATTCTATTCAGAACTCTTAAACATGTCTCAAAATATCCTAAAAGCAGTAATATAAAGCTTTAACTTAGGTTTTGTATACTAGTACTTAGGTATAATGTTGCTGTAAATATAAATATTATTGGAAGAACATTCAGCAAAAGATTAATATAGATCCCAGAACACTAAACTGCTCAGATCTAAAATATTTTTTTAAACTACTGATACTACATCAGAAAGAGTTTTTACTCATCTTTTCACACCCTTATCCCTTAAAGCTAGTTTCCTGTTGAGTTCAAACCTTACACACCAACCAAAAGTACCATTTATAGCTAGTTTCCTGTTGGGTTCAAACCTTACACACCAACCAAAAGTACCATTTATAACTAGTTTCCTGTTGGATTCAAACCTTACACACCAAAAAGTACCATTTATAGCTAGTTTCCTGTTGGGTTCAAACCTTACACACCAAAAAGTACCATTTATAGCTAG
>NW_013686403.1:0-1322 GCF_000517525.1 Limulus polyphemus | reverse complement strand
CCTGATGTTTAACTATGTATTCTAGAACTATCATACCCGCTATTAACTATACAGATGTAGAATGTATATTACCTGATGTTTAACTATGTATTCTAGAACTATCATACCCGTTATTAACTATACAGATGTAGAATGTATATTACCTGATAGAATACATAGTTAAACACAGCAGGTAATATACATTCACATCTGTATAGTTAATAACGGGTATGATAGTTCATTCTACATCTGTATAGTTAATAACGGGTATGATAGTTCTAGAATACATAGTTAAACATCAGGTAATATACATTCACATCTGTATAGTTAATAACGGGTATGATAGTTCTAGAATACATAGTTAAACATCAGGTAATATACATTCACATCTGTATAGTTAATAACGGGTATGATAGTTCTAGAATACATAGTTAAACAGTAGGTAATATACATTCACATCTGTATAGTTAATAACGGGTATGATAGTTCTAGAATACATAGTTAAACAGCGTGTAATATACATTAGTCTAACAGACAAGAATATTCCAAGAGTTGGCGGTGAGATGGACGGCAGCTAGTCAACAGCACATAATTAGATATGGTCTTGCGCAGATCCCTCGTGTGGTTATTAGCGAAATATCTAAAGAACCAAACTAACATGGTTCATTAATAGGGAATAAGGTTCAAAGTAGGTTGTTTTGTAACGAGAACAATATGAATTTTTGGTTACTATGTTATGTTGGTTTCAGAGTAGCCTGTTAGATCCGGTAGGAATGGGAAATGGACAGCAGTTCGTACTCATAGGACACTACAAGGTAAGATGTTGAATACAATTATTAAATCTGTTTATCCGAAATTTGTTGTTAGGTCCAGTTACTGATTAGGACAGAGTCTGGAATTTTGTTCTATATAGTTAGAGTTCCTAAAATGTTTACGCCATAACGGGTGTTATATAGATCAGAAAATACATATTTAAACAGCAGGTAATATACAGATGGACGGCAGCTAGTCAACAGCACTCACCGCCAACTCTTGGAATATTCTTGTATATTAGACCTAGATGGACGGCAGCTAGTCAACAGCACTAACCGCCAACTCTTGGAATATACTTGTATATTAGACCAGATGGACGGCAGCTAGTCAACAGCACTCACCGCCAACTCTTGGAATATTCTTGTCTGTTAGACTAGACGGACGGCAGCTAGTCAACAGCACTCACCGCCAACTCTTGGAATATTCTTGTCTGTTAGACTAGACGGATGGCAACTAGTCAACAGCACTCACCGCCAACTCTTGGAATATTCTTGTATATTAGACCAGATGGACGGCAGCTAGTCAACAGC
>NW_013686402.1:0-1322 GCF_000517525.1 Limulus polyphemus | reverse complement strand
GAAGCATCCATGAAAGAGTAACTAGTTATTAGAAAATACTGTTTGAGAAAAAAAATATGTAACAATAAAGATTCTGGCTCCTATTGCCCCTGCTGGCGCAATGGTAAGCCAGTGGGCTTATAACGCTAAAATCGGGTTTCGATATTAAAGGTGGGTGGAGCACAGACAGCCTCAATCCTCTTTTAATACTTTGAATGTTTGAGTTTGGGTTTCAGCTCTTGAAACAATATAAAAACTACAACTGAATAAGATTATTTAATTAGATTCAAATTAACATAGCAAATGCTGTACAACTAATGTATTGGATTAAACACTAAAGACGAGCTTACACGATATCTAGCATCGTGTTTTAAGCCTGTGAGTTTTATAGGTCGGTAAATTTTCTTTAATGGAAAGTTCTAGAAAACAACACTGTTCTGAAAGGTTATGCTGATGGCTTCAGTATAAAGGTATCGAACCGGGAAACAATACTAACGTCGTTTAAAAGGATAGTTTAGGCACATGAAGCATAAACACCGAAACCAGAATCAGTGCGTAGTAGATCCAAAGTCAATATTGACTCAGACAACGGACCTAACTGTTGCAATAATGAAAAGGCGAATTGAATGTATTTCCAAAAATCGTTCTCAGTAATGACTGTAAAAATGTTAACTTCTACAGCTTCTTTCAATGACTCAGTCATGTCATTTAGTCAGACTTTATGACTGAAATACGTGTTTAAACCCATATATAAATGAAACAAACCCTAAACTGATATTTTTTTATTTAGAACGTATTGAACGTGGTGACGTGTTTAAACCAGTATATAAATGAAACAAACCCTGAACGAATATGTTTTTGATTTAGAACGTACTGAACGTGGTAACGTGTTTAAACCAATATATAAACCATATTAGTTCAGGGTTTGTTTCTTTTTATTTAGAACGTACTGAACGTGGTAACGTGTTTAAACCAATACATAAATGAAACAAACCCTGAACTAATATGTTTTTATTTAGAACGTACTGAACGTGCTAACGTGTTTAAACTAATATATAAATGAAACAAACCCTGAACTAATATGTTTTTTATTTAGAACGTATTGAACGTGGTAACGTGTTTAAACCAGTATATAAATGAAACAAACCCTGAACTAATATGTTTTTTATTTAGAACATACTGAACGTGGTAACGTGTTTAAACCTGTATATAAATGAAACAAACCCTGAACTAATATGTTTTTATTTAGAACGTATTGAACGTGGTGACGTGTTTAAACCAGTATATAAATGAAACAGACCCTGAACTAATATGTTTTATTTAGAACGTACTGAACGTGGTAA
>NW_013686401.1:0-1322 GCF_000517525.1 Limulus polyphemus | reverse complement strand
CATTAAAGTTGCAGATAAAAAACTAAATGCACCATCTAGAAGTTATGATATCATTTGATCAAGGAACATTGAAACATCAACTCCCACTGCTGATAATCTATAAGAAGTAAGTTAGATAACTATTGCATATTATGGAGGAAATAAACTACAAGACAACAGGTGTTTCAAATGTAAAGTGAAGGGACATATTGTCAGGAACTACAAACAGAAGCCCATAAGAAATAAAAACTCCTCCCAAAGGATGTTAGAAAAAGAGAATTGTTATAACTGTGGTAAGAATGGCCTTTATAGCTGATACTATAAAGAATCAGCAGTTGATAATAAATACCTAAAGGATGAGTCTTTGAGCCTAACCAGATCAAAGGAACAACAAAGGGCTAACCAGACATAGAGAAACAGGAATTAGCTGGACTTATAGGACAAATATACCATTTGTCCCAAATGAGATGAGAAGTTAATCATTGGAAAATGTTACTGTTACTTCCACTATTACTGGGGAATTATTGTACCACAGTATATGAAACTACAGGCAACACACCATCATCACTGATGTTTGGTATAGAAAATAAATTGGCATTGGACCTTCTGTGCTCGCATCCAGAGGACAGTGACTCAACAAAGTCTTACTCAGAATATGCAGAAGGCCTAAGGAAGACCTTTGAGGTCATATATTACTTTACCCGAGAAAGACTTGAATCAGATAGCAGTGAAATGAAAAGTTGCTATGTTAATTATGACAAGACTGAACTCCATCGAGGTGACATGGTTTAACTGGAAATCTTATCTGCAAGAAAAGACAAACCTGAAAATTAAGTTGTTTGGACAGACCACACAGTTTACTGAAAAGATGAATTAATGATATGGATTACTGAATCCAGAAAGACAGGTAGTTCAAGACAAAGGTCATCCACTTTGAGCATCTCTGGAAGTACTTTGGTGAGAAAATTGGAGAATTTGCTGATGAAAAGTAAACCTGCTGAAAATCCCAGGGTTTCTGTCGAGACCATTTCTATAGGATTAACAAGGATATAACCACCACTGGATTCATTTAATCACCTACCTAGAAAGAACTCCATTTACACAGCCAGTACTAATAAGGGAGAAGAGGTCATTCCATCTGTATATCCTGGGCCTCAGAAAAGTAAATAACCAAAAAGAGTTGGTGAATGGAGAGTCTAGTGTAGTGTTTTAGTTTTTTATATCAGGATTATTCCAAGCAGAGAGTAGTGTTGTAAGCTATATTTTCATTGTTATAATTTATTTGTTCACTTGAGGATGCAAAATATTATGATCAAGTAAGTTCATAAAAGTAATCTTGGAAT
>NW_013686400.1:0-1322 GCF_000517525.1 Limulus polyphemus | reverse complement strand
TTGCATAACCTTATACGTACATGGAAATGGTCAGTAAACTGTGGTTAGTAAGTACTGCATAACCTTATAGATACATGGAAATGGTCAGTAAACTGTGCTTTGTAAGTACTGCATAACCTTATAGGTACATGGTAATGGTCAGTAAACTTGGCTTAGTAAGTACTGCATAACCTTATAGGTACATGGAAATGGTCAGTAAACAGTTCCAACCTTCCCTACTCAGATTTTTCAATGACTATTTCAGAATTTTCCTTTGTCCTTTATAAGATATTATCGTCTCAATACAAACAAGTCTAATTCAGAAATACCTTCAAATATTATGCTACCTTTTAGCAACTAGTTCACATAATAAGAGGTTGTGTTAAAACAGAATTGTACAAAATATCTGGCCTGTACACAAAAATGGGAACACTGTGCCTAACATGTATGCTGTACACAGTGTCAGGTGTTCTTATATTTCACCCAATATAATCACCATTACTGACAGTTTACATTGTGTATCTGATGGCAGTCTACCAATGCAGTTAGATGCGTACTGGTGAGAGCTGATCTAGACAAACCAGAACTGTGAACAAACAATTTCGTTCAGAAGGAATGGGTAACCTGTCTACATAGTTTTTATTGTTATCACTAATCACACGTATGGCATTTTTACATTTTCATATATTTGGAAACCTTAACTCTGAAAATCTTTGAAAAATATCATAGTAAAACATCTTTTGTGAGAACTGAATATCAAGAAAAATTTAAATTTCATGTCTTTTAATAAATGTGTTCAGGTTTACACACTTGAAAAACATAGCACACAAACTTTACTATAGACTCTTACCTTATGTTGGTCATTACATAAGGACACTTTATAATAGACTCTTACCTTATGTTGGTCATTACATAAGGACACTTTACAATATACCCTTATTTTATGTTGGTCATTACATAAGGACACTTTTCAATAGACTCTTACCTTATGTTGGTCATTACATAAGGACACTTTACAATAGACTCTTACCTTATGTTGGTCATAACATAAGGACACTTTACAATAGACTCTTACCTTATGTTGGTCATTACATAAGGACACTTTACAATAGACTCTTACCTTATGTTGGTCATTACATAAGGACACTTTACAATAGACTCTTACCTTATGTTGGTCATTACATAAGGACACTTTACAATAGACTCTTACCTTATGTTGGTCATTACATAAGGACACTTTTCAATAGACTCTTACCTTATGTTGGTCATAACATAAGGACACTTTACTATATACCCTTACCTTATGTTGGTCATTACATAAGGACACTTTACAATAGACTCTT
>NW_013686399.1:0-1323 GCF_000517525.1 Limulus polyphemus | reverse complement strand
TTCAAAACAAACAAACAAACCTTGAGAACAAACTGAAAACCAACTTTAACGATAAGAATTGGTACAACTATGGATTCTATGCGTCTCCACTGACACAAATAAGTCTGTGTAGTCTAACTCTTGAAACGTTCTTCCCAAGTGCATGTTTTTGTTAATAAAGAATATTAAATTTCAACGTTTTTATGATTGTAAAAAAAAAGTATACTCCAGAAAGTATTTTTTTCTATAGAAACAAGAAACATATTAAGACAATTAAAAATAAATATGAAACCCTGTATATCAATCAATTCACGACTGGTCACAGAGTTCTACTGGTTTTGGAGAATTCTTCACCAATAACCCTGGACAAGAGTAAATGTGTTTTTTTTTAATTTTGCACAAAGCTACACAACGGTTATCTGCACTACTGCTAACTCTTGGGCTACTCTTTTACCAACAAATAGTGTGAAGCTACACAACGGTTATCTGCACTACTGCTAACTCTTGGGCTACTCTTTTACCAACAAATAGTGTGATTGACCATCTCATCATCAGTACACCTCCATGGCTGAAAGGGCAAGCATGTTTGTTGGGATGGGGATTTGAACCCGCAACCTTGAGATTGCAAGTCAAGCACCCTAACACCTGGCTCACGAGCTAATGAAAAACATAAACTATACTTGTTACAGTGGTGAATATGGTGTTTGTAGTAGTATTTTACCCACCTATATTTAAATAGTATTTGAAGAATATGTAACATTAGTGCTTCTAATTATTCAAAACCAATTTTATAAAAGGTTTCTTGAATTTTGCACGAAACTACTCAAGGGTTATCGAAGTTAGACTGGGGGGGAGAGGGAGCTGCTCAACTGCCAATTCTTGGACTATTGTAGTCGAATAGTAATGTTGACCGAATAGTAATGTTGACCGTCACATTATAAAACCACAGCTAACAGGATGGGAATGTTCAGTGGCGAGGCTTGTAAAAACACCACACAGATTTGGATTCGAGCAACCAGGCTGTATGATATGTTAAATTACTAAAACTATAATTACAAAAGTTTCTTCAGAATCTAATATAAACTTCTATGTTTTTATGCTTACAAAGGAAGGTTCTTCAGAAAATATGTTACCACAGTTGTTTCTGATTTTGTATAAAAATATTTTAACGTGAGTTTATAGAATTTTGTCTGCTAGATACACATTTACTTTCACAAACTCATGAAAACAAGTGTAAAAAGTGTATGTACTTTTAAACAGTGATAAAAACGAATGTAAACATCGTCTCTAGTTTGATACAGTTATAAAAACGAATGTAAACATCGTCTCTAGTTTGATTCAGTT
>NW_013686398.1:0-1323 GCF_000517525.1 Limulus polyphemus | reverse complement strand
GAAAAAGGAATGACAGCAAAATTCAGAATTTGGTGAGAGTGCCTCTACTTACTGTTGATTTATTGAGTAACGAATAGTCATTACTGAGCACCGAATCCATGTATTGATATAACCAGCATATACAAAAATAGCATACCAGCATACGTAACTACGGCAACGTGTGTCACCAGTGTATAGTGATGACAAGCGATACGGGTTGTTATAGGACCAAAATCAATGAGGTTAGTCATACTTTATAAGAACAGTGTTCCAGGTCTCATCCTTCTTCCTTCATCCTTAGTGCTTTGTTTGATGGAAATGATTACGCACTTATAGTCTGACTCAACAGTCTCTATTATACCAAGCTTCTGCGGTAGGATAGCGAGGTCAGTCTTGGATCATGCATTTTGACAAATGTTTCACAGACCTTCCATTCTACCTGGACTTCAGCTTCTGAGGCCAAGCTTGGACAAACCAAATGTACAAAACGACATTGGAAATACTTCAGGGGACTTGACAGGTAAATACTTGAATAATACTGCTGTCATTCCTTTTTCTTTGGTTGACAGGTAAATGTTTGAATGGTAAAAATATTATTTTAATTTTCATGGTAAAAACGAATGGATTTGACACTAAAACAACCGTTGAAAATGGTCAGTCATATGCCCAGATATCTGTTGCCTACACTTTACAGGCTAGACTATTGTACAAACGTAATTATTGCTATTCTTCAAGTTTCACTGACTCTGGCTTAGAAACTACGTAACGAATATAATGTTATTTTAACGGGTTTCGTGATCTTCACTTTCCACAAATCAGTATTGAAGATTGGAAGCCTTTTTAAGATCAACGACAGAATTTAGAAACTTCAACGCTCCTACGTTGTTTATCAACACGCTTGTTCTCGATGAGGACGAGATTAAGTGGGGTCAACCTCGCGTCATTTAGTACAATGTATAAGAGACATCTGAAGTCTAGTTTTGGTGATAGTTCAAACATCTACAGACACTTGGATCAAGAATGTGATGAAACTGCTGGTCCTATCACCTTTACCATCGTATGTAGTCCCAACAAAAATCAAGACGTTTGAATAAAAGAAACTCTGGCAATTAAAAAACTCAAACAACAAGATATTAGAATAAAAGAAACTCGAACGACTAAAAAACACAAACCACAAGATATTAGAATAAAAGAAACTCTGGCGATTAAAAAACACAAACTACAAAATATTAGAATAAAAGAAACTCTGGCGATTAAAAAACTCAAACAACGAGATATTGGAATAAAACAAACTCGAACGACTAAAAACACAAACCACAAAATATTAGAATAAAACAAACTCTG
>NW_013686397.1:0-1323 GCF_000517525.1 Limulus polyphemus | reverse complement strand
AGGTATAGCTTGATTTGACAAAACATGATGCTAGTTATATGTCAGGACAAGATGTGGGTTGTGAGGTAGAGCTTGATTTGACAAAATATGATGCTAGTTACATGTCAGCACAAGATGTGAGTTGTACGGTAGAGCTTATATTGACAAAATATGGTGCTTGTTATATGTCAGGACAAGATGGGAGTTGTAAGGTTGAGCTTGATTTGACAAAATATGATGCTAATTATATGTCAGGACAAGATGTGAGTTGTAAGGTAGAGCTTGATTTGACAAAATATGATGCTAGTTATATGTCAGGACAAGATGTGGGTTGTAAGGTATAGCTTGATTTGACAAAATATGATGCTAGTTATATGTCAGGACAAGATGTGAGTTGTAAGGTAGAGCTTGATTTGACATAACATGATGCTAGTTATATGTCAGGACAAGATGTGGGTTGTAAGGTAGAGATTGATTTGACATAACATGATGCTAGTTATATGTCAGGACAAGATGTGGGTTGTGAGGTAGAGCTTGATTTGAAAAAATATGATGCTAGTTATATGTCAGGACAAGATGTGGGTTGTAAGGTATAGCTTGATTTGACAAAACATGATGCTAGTTATATGTCAGGAGAAGATGTGATTTGTAAGGTAGAGCTTGAGTTGACAAAATATGATGCTAGTTATATGTCAGGACAAGATGTGGGTTGTAAGGTAGAGCTTGATTTCACAAAATATGATGCTAGTTATTTGTCAGGACTAGATGGGAGTTGTAAGGTATATCTTTATTTGACAACTAGCATCATATTTTATATGTCAGGACAAGATGTGGGTTGTAAGGTAAAAAATGATTTGACAAAATATGATTCTAGTAATATGTCAGGACAAGATGTGAGTTAAGGTAGAGCTTGATTTGACAAAACATGATGCTAGTTATATGTCAGGAAAAGATGTGGGTTGTAAGGCAGAGCTTGATTTGACAAAATATGATGCTAGTTATATGTCAGGACAAGATGTGAGTTGTAAGGTAGGGCTTGATTTGACAAAATATGATGCTAGTTATATATCATGACAAGATGTGAGTTGTAATGTAGAGCTTGAAATGACAAAACATGATGCTAGTTATATGTCAGGACAAGATGTGGGTTGTAAGGGAAAGATTGATTTGACATAACATGATGCTAGTTATATGTCAGGACAAGATGTGGGTTGTGAGGTAGAGCTTGATTTGAAAAAATATGATGCTAGTTATATGTCAGGACAAGATGTGGGTTGTAAGATATAGCTTGATTTGACAAAATATGAGGCTACTTATATGTCAGGACAAGATGTGGGTTGTGAG
>NW_013686396.1:1467-2115 GCF_000517525.1 Limulus polyphemus | reverse complement strand
TTTCCCTATGTTTTCCACGTACGTCAACTGTGTAGGTTATCTTGATTATGTACTGCATTGGAGTACTTTAGGTGATTAACTTGGGTAAACGATTTTACTATGTGTGTTTCCCTATGTTTTCCACATACGTCAACTGTGTAGGTTATCTTGATTATGTACTGCATTGGGGTAATTCAGGTGATTAACTTGGGTAAACAATTTTCCTATGTGTGTTTCCCTATGTTTTCCACGTACGTCAACTGCGTAGGTTATCTTGATTATGTACTGCATTGGAGTACTTTAGGTGATTAACTTGGGTAAACGATTTTACTATGTGTGTTTCCCTATGTTTTCCACATACGTCCACTGTGTAGGTTATCTTGATTATGTACTGCATTGGGGTAATTCAGGTGATTAACTTGGGTAAACGATTTTCCTATGTGTGTTTCCCTATGTTTTCCACATACGTCAACTGTGAAGGTTATCTTGATTATGTACTGCATTGGGGTACTTTAGGTGATTAACATGGGTAAACGTTTTTCCCATGTGTGTTTTCCTATGTTTTCCACATATGTCAACTGTGTAGGTTATTTTGATTATGTACTACATTGGGGTACTTTAGGTGATTAACTTGGGTAAACGATTTTCCCATGTGTGTTTCCCTATGTT
>NW_013686396.1:0-675 GCF_000517525.1 Limulus polyphemus | reverse complement strand
CTTGGGTAAACGATTTTACTATGTGTGTTTCCCTATGTTTTCCACATACGTCAACTGTGTAGGTTATCTTGATTATGTACTGCATTGGGGTAATTCAGGTGATTAACTTGGGTAAACGATTTTCCTATGTGTGTTTCCCTATGTTTTCCACGTACGTCAGCTGTGTAGGTTATCTTGATTATGTACTGCATTGGGGTACTTTAGGTGATTAACTTGGGTAAACGATTTTCCCATGTGTGTTTCCTATGTTTTCCACATACGTCAACTGTGTAGGTTAATCTTGATTATGTACTACATTGGGGTACTTCAGGTGATTAACTTGGGTAAACGATTTTCCTATGTGTGTTTCCCTATGTTTTCCACATACGTCAAATGTGTAGGTTATCTTGATTATTTACTGCATTGGAGTACTTTAGGTGATTAAAATGGGTAAACGATTTTCCCATGTGTGTTTTCCTATGTTTTCCACGTACGTCAACTGTGTAGGTTATCTCGATTATGTACTGCATTGGGGTACTTTAGGTGATTAACTTGGGTAAACGATTTTCCCATGTGTGTTTTCCTATGTTTTCCACGTACGTCAAATGTGTAGGTTATCTTGATTATGTAATGCATTGGAGTACTTTAGGTGATTAACTTGGGTAAACTGTGTAGGTTATCTTGATTATGTACTAC
>NW_013686395.1:0-1323 GCF_000517525.1 Limulus polyphemus | reverse complement strand
AATCATGATTAAGCCACATGTGGGTGTAATTTGCATCACACAAATACTACATGTGATCTCCAGACAAGTGTATTTGAGCATTACAATAATCATGATCAAGCAACATATGTGTAATTACATCACATAAATACTACATGTGTTATCCAGACAAGTGTATTTGAGCATTACAATAATCATGATTAAGCCACATGTGTGTGTAATTTGCATCACACAAATACTACATGTGATCTCCAGACAAGTGTATTTGAGCATTACAATAATCATGATCAAGCAACATATGTGTAATTACATCACACAAATACTACATGTGTTATCCAGACAAGTGTATTTGAGCATTACAATAATCATGATTAAGCCACATGTGTGTAATTACATCACTGTATTTCTCTTTAAGACAAGAGTCACTTATTAAATCATGTTTTTTTAATCAACTTCTTTACCACCATGTTAAACTCGTAGTTTTCATCATGATAAACATGTTCAATTTTCTAAACCTACAGATTAAAGAAATGATATATTTGTATGCCTTCACAAAATCATTTGAAATAAACATATTGTGTTCACAACCACCACGCATGCGCGATCATATATTGTAATCATAAAGAAAAAACAAGTGAATAAGATTTACTACAAAAAAACTTGTTGGAAAACCAATAAAACCAAAAACATATGTATAAAAACCTCGAGTAAATTTGAAGCTAAAATATATATTAACCAAGGAATTAGTCAGAAACTATCCAATCACAGCAGTTGTACGTTTTAGGATTTTAATACGAAATTGATATTACTCTATGATATGAATACCTTGCACATATGTAAAACGTTTCGGAAGGTACTTATACATTGCTCTCCAATAAAACAAGGCCCTCTCTAGCAATGTTATTTTACTAAACACACAAAGAAAGTACGATTCTATGGGTTAATATATGTAAGTAATATACGACTTTTCACTCCAAAACTTTATGTCGTATGTAGTCTTTAATAAATTCACACAAAGCATCATATTTTTTGTATTCCCTGTACGGTTTTTAATTAGCATCGTTACAGTTGTTACTATTACAAACTATGTGTATCGTATCTAGTCCTTGCTATACATAGATTCACACAAAACACCATATTTTTGTATTCCCTGTACGGTTTTTAATTAGCATCTTTACAGTTGTTACTATTACAAACTATCTGTATCGTATCTAGTCTTTGCTACACATAGATTCACACAAAACACCGTATTTTTGTATATCCAGAGTAGTTTTTAATTAACCCCCATACAATTGTTACTATTACAAATTATACTTGTTTGATGTCGTATCTAGTCGTTGCTAC
>NW_013686394.1:0-1323 GCF_000517525.1 Limulus polyphemus | reverse complement strand
AAAGAAAAACTAACTATAAAATGAACGTCACACAGAGCTAAAACACACACACACACAAAAGAAAAACTAACTATAAAATGAACGTCACACAGAGCTAAAACACACACACACAAACAAACAACAATTAATAATCGTTAGATATTTCATTAAGAAGTTCCTAAAGTTTACATCACGTAGATAGACAGATGAAACTTAGGTTTCATACTTTGATAGTTCCAACGCGTTTCTCCATACGAGATACGAATGTCACGAAGGAAACTTCAACGGTGTATTCACGAGTTAAGACAAACGATCGTCCTTTTCTGTGTCCCTTCGAAGAAAAAGGGGGGTAACATTTTTTTACTTGAGGAACTGGCATACGGGGCTCGTGTCCCGAATCTTTCAAAGCACCTTGCGAAGCCTCTTCTCCTTACTATCACTGTCTGTCAAATTCTTCATGTGTCTAGTTTTACTTTAGCCCGTGCTCGGCTCGAGGTGTTGTCTTAGCTTGTGTCCTGGCGGTAATAGCGCCATAAAACGTATGCAAATATGTTTATGGCACGTGCATTACTTGACTAGCATGTGTGTGTGTGCTTCAATTTCCACGACCCTCTCAGTAACCAAGCCACACACAGAATTTTTCCGGTTGGGAGAATCGCGGTAACCCGTGTAAACACCCAGGAACAAGGTCTCACGTCTTCGTATAGATGACTTGTGCCCGGCGAACGCGCGCTCTTGCACGCGACGGTTCTCGTCGAGCAGATGGTGTGAGTGACGTCGAGGTGTTAAGGGGATCTCACTTTCTTTTGTCAATTTCTCTTAATTGTATTTGTTCATTCGGTTTAGAGCACTTTGGACTAACTGCTGTGGCCACCGCGCGGGAATCGAACCCCGGATTTTAACGTTGTAAGTCCATAGGCTTACCGCTGTCCCGCTAGAAGACATTTCTCTTAATATTCACGAAACGGTGAATAAAGAGCGACAGAAGAGGAGAACGGAAACTCAACGATTTAGTCACTTTATTTTTGATGATAGTAATACAATTTTTAGATCACAGTTGTCTATTAGGGCAAAACAAAAGCCCCCAGTGGCACGGCGGCATGTCTGCGGACTTAAAACGCTAGAAACCGGGTGGAGCACAGATAGCCCGTTGTGTATCTTTTTGCTTAATTACAAGCAAACAAAAGCAAAAAAAAAAAATTCTGCATGTTTCGAATGTGTTTGATTAGCTGCAATAGAATTCCTATACGATCACGTGTTTCAGTAGACGAGCATGCGCATATTAGTAGCTCTAAGTATTTAGAAAAAGTAATAAAGAAGAGGTGTATGTAATGCTAGCTGGAG
>NW_013686393.1:1803-2302 GCF_000517525.1 Limulus polyphemus | reverse complement strand
TGAGGAGGTAGTTGTCAGTTTTTGTGTTGTCTGTCTACTAATACAGTGAGGAGGTAGTTGTCAGTTTTTGTGTTGTCTGTCTATTAATACAGTGAGGAGGTAGTTGTCAGTTTTGTGTTGTCTGTCTATTGATACTGTGACGAGGAGTTTCTTAGTTTTTGGATTGTCTGTCTATTAATACAGTGAGGAGGTAGTTGTCAGTTTTGTGTTGTCTGTCTATTGATACTGTGACGAGGAGTTTGTTAGTTTTTGGATTGTCTGTCTATTAATACAGTGAGGAGGTAGTTGTCAGTTTTTGTATTGTCTGTCTAATAATACAGTGAGGAGGTAGTTGTCAGTTTTTGTATTGTCTCTCTATTAATATAGTGAGGAGGTATTATCAATTTTTGTATTGACTCTCTACGAATACAAGAGGAGGTAGTTGTCAGTTTTTGTGTTGTCTGTCTACTAATACAGTGAGGAGGTAGTTGTCAGTTTTTGTATTGTCTGTCTACTAATA
>NW_013686393.1:0-824 GCF_000517525.1 Limulus polyphemus | reverse complement strand
CAGGCTGTATTAGTAGACAGACAGCACTAAATGAGGAGGTAGTTGTCAGTTTTTGTGTTGTCTGTCTATTAATACAGTGAAAAACTGACAACTACCTCCGTGTTGTCTGTCTATTGATACTGTGACGAGGTGGTTGTTAGTTTTTGGATTGTCTGTCTATTAATACAGTGAGGAGGTAGTTGTCAGTTTTTGTATTGTCTGTCTAATAATACAGTGAGGAGGTAGTTGTCAGTTTTTGTATTGTCTCTCTATTAATATAGTGAGGAGGTAGTTATCAATTTTTGTATTGTCTCTCTACTAATACAAGAGAAGGTAGTTGTCAGTTTTTGTGTTGTCTGTCTACTAATACAGTGAGGAGATAGTTGTCAGTTAATGTGTTGTGTGTCTATTAATACAGTGAGCAAGTATTTGTCAGTTTTTATGTTGTCTGTCTACTAATACAGTCAGGAGGTAGTTGTCAGTTTTTGTATTGTCTGTCTACTAATACAGTGAGGAGGTAGTTGTCAGTTAATGTGTTGTGTGTCTATTAATACAGTGAGCAAGTATTAGTCAGTTTTTATGTTGTCTGTCTACTAATACAGTCAGGAGGTAGTTGTCAGTTTTTGTGTTGTCTGTCTACTAATACAGTGAGGAGGTAGTTGTCAGTTAATGTGTTGTGTGTCTTTTAATACAGTGAAGAGGTAGTTATCAATTTTTGTATTGTCTGTCTATTAATACAGTGATGAGGTAGTTGTCAATTTTTGTCTTGTCTGTCTGTTAATAAAGTGAGGAGGCAGTTGTCAGTTTTGTATTGTCTGTCTATTAATACAGTGATGAGGTAGTTG
>NW_013686392.1:0-1323 GCF_000517525.1 Limulus polyphemus | reverse complement strand
TTTATTGTTAAGTGTTGAATTACCTAGTCAAGTCTTCTAACTAACAATAAATCTATGGTCTAATGTAGTTCTCACTGTTTTATGAACGTTTCTACCAAGAACTGTGTTTTATTGTTAACTGTTGAATTACCTAGTCAAGTATTCTAACTAACAATAAATCTATGGTCTAATGTAGTTCTCACTGTTTTATAAACATTTCTACTAAGAACTGTGTTTTATTGTTAACTGTTGAATTACCTAGTCAAGTATTCTAACTAACAATAAATGCTAATATAAATATCTGTAGCACCAATTCTAAGTTCCATCAATACTTTCAAATATTTACTCCAAACAAGTCCTTTATTTTCAATGATCTTTATAAACAGCTCATAATTAATTTCAAATTTCTCAAAAAGTAGAACAGTTTCCTAGGAAAATCTCAGGTATAAATGATAATGTAAAACACAACTGAAGTAACAGAATTATTAATGTTTACAAACCTGTTGTTATCATAAAGAACGTGGGTTATGTAAACAGAGGAAAATGGAAGAATCCTGACAATAACATAGTCACAGATACCAAACAAATAAGTCTTATTTTTAATGAAATTAACACTTGTATTACACATTTCCTGTCTAGAGGTTATCTGTGAGATGTAACAATCCCAACACTGACATACATGATGATTTTCATTCATTATACTTGCATAAAAAGGCATCACAAAAAACTCATAACGGGACTAATGTTACACAAAGTCAATCTCATTCTATGTATAAACCTGAGATAAAAACACAACATTTATACGTCTACATTTGTAACTGATAGTACACATATGTTCATTTTAACTCAACGGTGAAATTCTTTAGCTTCCAAACCATACATAAATAAATTTTCCAAACATTTTTAATCCCATTAAATGTTTATACCATATGCTGTTACATCACTCTCAAACTACATTTTTTTTCAGAAAAAAACTACTGACTTTGTACAAGCTCTGTGATTTCACCTTCTACATTCAGACCTAGTTTCACAGCCCTTGATTTGCAAAGGTCACTATTCGGAATAGTATCGTTTCTTCAATGTGCGGTATTTCTTCAGCATGTACAGTGCTTCTAGTTCCTTGATGATATATTGGCCTCTGGCCAACAGCACCTCCAGCTGGGCTGGTTCTGTTACCTCTTTATTCTTCATGAACGCCACCTTTAGACGAGTGCGAAAATAGTCGTATCCTTTCGGATAATCACGTCCTAAGTACAACAACTAAAAAAAAAAACATAATATAAATAATGGTAGAATATAGAAATAATTTCTCTCCAAAAAATACGTCCTAAGTACAACAACTAA
>NW_013686391.1:0-1324 GCF_000517525.1 Limulus polyphemus | reverse complement strand
TAGAACCAATCAGAACAGATAAATATCGTGATGGTGCATGCGTAGTGACTGGATATTGTTGTAGATAATACAATAATACATATATAGAACCAATCAGAACAGATAAATATCGTGATGGTGCATGCGTAGTGACTGGATATTGTTGTAGATAATACAATAATACATATATAGAACCAATCAGAACAGATAAATATCGTGATGGTGCATGCGTAGTAGCTGGACATTGTATATGTATTATTGTATTATCTACAATAGAACCAAGTAGAACAGATAAATATCGTGATGGTGCATGCGTAGTGGCTGGACATTGTTGTAGATAATACAATAATACATGCATAGAACCAAGTCAGAACAGATAAATAATGTATTGGTGCATGCGTAGTGACTGCTAGAACCATTACTATGTACATGCGTAGTGACTGCTAGAACCATTACTATGTACACGCGTAGTGACTGCTAGAACCATTACTATGTACACGCGTAGTGACTGCTAGAACCATTAATATGTACATGCGTAGTGACTGCTAGAACCATTACTATGTACATGCGTAGTGACTGCTAGAACCATTACTATGTACTTGTTAAATATTGCTAGCTGTACCTGAACAGAGGGCCGATATTTAGCAATTTTGAATAGAAAGGATGAAAATGTCCCTTTTCGTACATGTCAAATTGTCATATTACTGTGAGACAGATGGCTTAAGAGCATAAACATTAAAGAAAATACATGAAATCATAGGTTTAATGTATAGTTCACACATCCCACCCCCTAACGGTCATTGCAATGGCTCTGAATAAACGACATTTGTAGTTTCTCACTGTTACCTTTGTTTTACACGTTTTGCTGCTTGTGATTGGAAATCACAATTGTTTTTTTCTTCTTCTGAGGTACATAATCAGTATCATACTTAACTCCCCCGCCCTAACAAAATTAAATTAAAAAAAAACAATGTATTTTTTCAGAAATTCTCGGGTTCAACTTGTCCATTATATTAAAAAAAAAGTCTTGTTTGTCAGTAGACATGACAATGTTTGATGGATTTTTATTCTGATACCACAATACAGATGTTGTCGTTTGGTTGTTTGTTATTAAGCACAAAGCCACACAAAGGGCTATCTGTGCTATGCCCACCACGGGTATCGAAACCCGATTTCTAGCAATATAAGTCCGCAGACATACTACTGTGCCACTGGGTGGCATTGAAATTCAGAAATCACTGAAGGAACTCTTAAATTAAAAAAATTTACAAATACTATTTTTATTACAACTTTTTTGATCAATATATGTGTAACAGTACTTTATGTACAGGTATATAATACATTT
>NW_013686390.1:0-1324 GCF_000517525.1 Limulus polyphemus | reverse complement strand
TGTTTGTACAACAAAACAAAGTTCACATGCCAATAAACATATTCCGTGAGCTAAAAATACGTTTAGCATATTGTTTGTATAACAAAACAATTCTTAACTCAAAGAACATGTTTGATGAGCTAAATATACGTCGAGAAGCATTATTTGTACAACAAAATAGATCACATGTCAAAAAACATGTTCGTTGAGCTAAAGATACGTGGACCAGCATTTTTTTTACAACAAAACAATTCTCAAGTCTATGAAGATGTTCAGTAAGCTAAAGATACGTGGACCAGCATTGTTTGTAAAACAACACAATTGATATGTCAAGATACATGTTCCGTGAGCTAAAAATACGTGGACCAACACTATGTGTACAAAAAAACAATTCACATGTCAATGAACATTTTCAATGAGCTAAAGATACGTGGAGGAGCATTGTTTGTACAACAAAACAATTCACATGGAAAAGAACATGTTCCGTGAGCTAAAAATACGTTTAGCAGCATTGTTTGTAAAACAAAACAATTCACATATCAAACAACATGTTCTGTTAGCTAAAGATAAGTCAAACAGCATTGTTTTTGCAGCAAAACAGATCACATGTGAAGGATCTTTTTATGTGAGCAAAAGATATATGGACCAGCATTGTTTGTAGAACAAAACAATTCACATGTCAAGAAACGTGTTCCGTGAGCTAAAAATACGTTTAGCAGCATTATGTGTATAACAAAACAATTCTTAAGTCAAATAACGTGTTTGGTGAGCTAAATATACTTCTACAAGCATTGTTTCTACAACAAAATAGATCACATGTCAAGGAACATGTTCGGTGAGCTAAAGATACGTGGACCAGTATTATCTGTACAACAAAATAGATCACATGTCAAGGAACATGTTTGGTGAGCTAAATATACTTCGAAGGGCATTGTTTGTACAACAAAACAATTCACATGTGAAGGATCTTTTTAATTGAGCTAAAGATAAGTGGACCAGCATTGTTTGTATAACAAAACAATTCACATCTCAATGAACATGTTCAGGGAGGTAAAGAAACGTGGACTACCAATGTTTGTACAACAAAACAATTAACATGTCAAGGAAGATTTTCAGTGAGCTCAAGATACGTGGACCAGCATTGTTTGTACAACAAAGCAATTCACATGTCAAGGGACATTTTCAGTGAGGTAAAGATACGTGGACCAGCATTGAATGTACAACAAAATAATTCACATGTGAAGGAACATGTTCGGTGAGCTAAAGATAAGTGAACCAGCATTGTTTGTACAGCAAAACAATTCATATATCAATGAACATGTTCAGTGAGCTAAAGATAAGTGGA
>NW_013686389.1:0-1324 GCF_000517525.1 Limulus polyphemus | reverse complement strand
AAATCCTTTTTGTGGCCGCACCATTTTTCACACCTAAGGCGTTTTTGATTTGATTGAAATATATCCACGAGCATTCGGACTGAGCTTAGTCCATCTTCAGGTGAGTAATCAAATTAAGGTTAGCATATTAATACAAAATTACAGCATCGCCAACACTTAAAGATTTACCAATAAACGAGTTTTGCTCATTTAATCCCAGTTTAAGTCTATTGATGACAACTTTCCTTTATACAAAGTTCTTGCTGCCTATTTGCCTTTGCAAGGATTTCAAGTTGTCCTGTACCTATAAGTTCATTACACTAATTAAGCGCATATTAAGCAAGTTTTATATAACAGTCCTACTGAAAACAGCTATTGAACTTGCTTAGGAAAGAAACCTGACTTTTAGCACTGATATGAAATGTATTTACACGTTTTATTTATATATATAATTCTGAAAGGAGTAAGGATGACATTTCAAAAACAACATAAACTTACTTTAAATATTTAAGGTAAACCGCTAATACAGATAATCTGGGTTTTTAAATGTCATAGTATATAGTGCACATTAAGGTGTTGCTTGTTTTATAATAAAGTAAAACTGTATAAATATTTTATTGCGAAAGACAACTAATACAAGATTCTCTGTGATGGTACGCAGTCGCACCATTTCTAGACACAAGGAAAGTGGAAAAATAACAACAACATTAAAGCAAGTCCTGGCTCCGAATTTATGGCTAGGCATGGCCGTTTTTTTAAAAATAGAATTTGGTTTGTTATAATTGTCAGCCTGAATGACACATTATGCGACCAATGGACTTAACGCCCAGGTCAGAGACTCAAAGGTTCACACAAATCCGACTATAATTTTTAGCCACTGAGCAGTGGAAATACAGTGGATCCGCTGCCTACATGGGTAATCCAAATCGAAGAACTTGACTGTCTGACATCTTTATAATCACTCACAACAGAGGGTAGGTACCAACTGGATTATGTTCAGGAGGCATATCTCAGTCCCGAATGTCTGAAACGCAGCCTGGCACGTTAACTACTACTTAGTTCGAAACCTCGAGTCTAATGGATTAACTTTTAACTTTCACACAATTTCATAATTATATTATCATCAGCTTTTCTTTGTGTTTGAAGGGCTTCTTGTTAAATTTAAATCGACAGTTCAAAAATACAATAACAGCGATTTTTTACAGTAGGGAAGTTCTGATTTTATTGAATACAGCGTTTCAATCCATGGTATCAAGTCATCATCACGTAACAGTTACATTCAATGTTACCTGACGATGATCCGAACATTGTAATCATTAAAATCAGGATTTTCCTACTGCAAAGG
>NW_013686388.1:0-1324 GCF_000517525.1 Limulus polyphemus | reverse complement strand
ATGTAGTGATACTTAGAATAAAGGAAGTTTAACTATTGTTAGATTAGTGATGTAGTGATACTTAGAATAAAGGAAGTTTAACTATTCTTACATTAGTGATGTAGTGATACTTAGAATAAAGGAAGTTTAACTATTGTTACATTAGTGATGTAGTGATACTTAGAATAAAGGAAGTTTAACTATTGTTACATTAGTGATGTAGTGATACTTAGAATAAAAATAAAGAAAGTTTAACTATTGTTACATTAGTGATGTAGTGATACTTAGAATAAAGGAAGTTTAACTATTGTTACATTAGTGATGTAGTGATACTTAGAATAAAGTAAAGAAAGTTTAACTATTGTTACATTAATGATGTAGTGATACTTAGAATAAAGGAAGTTTAATATAGTGATACTTAGAATAAAGTAAAGGAAGTTTAACTATTGTTACATTAGTGATGTTCTCATAATAAAGATATTTAACAGAAGCATATTTTAGAAGAACCCTCATTGTTTTGAGGACAACTCTATCTTGACATAACATTTTTTTGTAATCATAAAAGTTTCTTACTTTCTCTGCTCAGGTTGTATACCCAAATCATTACTCTCTTACATAAATAAAAAGTGAGAAAAAACAAACTTGAAGAATGTGTTGCTATTTTGACAGTTCTTACTGATTCCAGTTATTTTGACTCACATTAGATAAGATCTCCACAGAGTGTTAATGTACTTAATTTTTACTATACACAATACAGATATACATGTATTTTTTGTTTATAGAAGGCTGAGAATGGTTACAAAAAAATCTGAAACATCGACCTCTTGCAAACTATTTACATACTGCGATAATAATGTAGTCCAATTGTACTTACCCTAACATCTGAAGTGAAATTGGTAAGCCTTCTGTTCACACCTGCCCTTTCCAGGTGGTAGTTAACCCATCGAATCAAAATATTCTCAGGTGAGAGTCTGAAAAGATCAGCCATATCTTCTTCAGGGAAGAGCAAATGGACAAGTCCCGGACACTGTTCAAGTGTGATCTGGTTAAACAGACCAATCTGGGAACACGGGATTATAAAAAAAAATCATCTGAATAACATAGAAGAAGGAAAGTTTTGTTGATACCTACACAATTTTTTATCTGGGTTTTGCTCACCATGAGTATCAAAACCCACTTTTTTAAGATTGAAATAAGCACAATTCATATGACTGCTTTGTTCTTCATTAAGCTTTCACAGTCTTATTCTATGTTAAGTCATAAGGTTAGCTTTAGAACCACGGTTGAAACATGCAATACATTTGTTATCTGTTAGTCCAGAACCATGGTTGAAACATGCAATACA
>NW_013686387.1:0-1324 GCF_000517525.1 Limulus polyphemus | reverse complement strand
TTTGATGACGGGTTGCACTCACAAGGTCATTGTTGAACTCATTTTTAATGAGATCCACGTAAAATATATCAGGTAAAGTGAAGGTTAATAAGGAACTCGTAGCTATGTCACCTTTATATCATCGTTAAGCATGGGATAAGTCTACTATACGACATTATTAAGATATCTTAAAAATATACAAGCTACAACCGTTTCAGAATCAGTAAACTAATTATGAACACGATACTTTCTGTTGGATTATTTATGGAGAATGATGTAACTTCTAAATCTGTACAATAAACTGGCTACTAAAACTTAATATTTTAGTATATGAAAGATACTGACACAGAGTGTAATATATCGGTTATAAACCAAGATCTTAATAACCAGTAACAAAGATCTCGTTAGTCCGTAAACAATAAAACTTCAAGTTTAAACGATAGTCTCGTTTCTGTGGTTAACACTGTATTGCCGACAAAAATATCTTTCAATAATTGTAAAAAATACCCAAGTAATTTTATCTCTGGGTCTGAAATCATTATTTTCGATTTTAACATAATCGCTAATAACTACTAAGACTGAAGACAACATAATTCACTTTCACTATGTATATCAAGCAAGAATACGAGTTTATTCCTTCTTGAAAAAATCGTGTTTATTCCATTTAAATTGGATAGAACCAACATGATATTTGAAGCTTGGGATCTATACAGTTCTAACCCAAGTTTTTCTATGTGAACTGAGAGAAAAAATGAGTTTCTTGTTCGCCAAATAAAAAACTGTAATTGTTAGAACATATCTTCAAAAGATATGAAGTAATAAGTAAACTTATTATTTTTAGAAGAAAAAAACTGAAACATTTACAAGTTGACTAAGACTATTTCATCATTTAAGGATTTGTCTGAAAATATTAGATGAAGGATAATCTACGAACAATCTACTTAGAAAACCCTTAAAATAATAAAGTTGTTCTAATCAGGGGAGGAGCGTAAAAACCCTTAAAATAATAAAGTTGTTCTAATCAGGGGAGGAGCGTAAATAACCTCAAAATAATAAAGTTGTTCTAATCAGGGGAGGACCGTAAATAACCTCAAAATAATAAAGTTGTTCTAATCAGGGGAGGAGCATAGAAGAGACTTAGTTCCCCCAAGTGAGTGATGAGAAATAGTTCATCTCTGACCACCCGAGGGGCAAACCCCTTTGGACACCTCCCTTGCATAACCAAAGAGTCTCCCCAAATAAAATGTCCCTTGCAGAAAATTATTGTTACTAAGTCAAAATTCATTATACAAAATACGCGACATAGTTCACGCTAAAAGAACAGTTTGCCTATATACTTGTAACT